>NC_142639.1:10924166-11229722 GCF_053813885.1 Theobroma cacao
AGAAAGAGAGGGGTACGACTGGCAGGGTGCGGGCGCACCCTGCCAGGCACCACCTCCTCTCTGCCAAACGTGAATTTCGCGTCTGGCAAAGTAGTAGGAAGACACCCCTACAGGAGCAAAAAAATCAAGTATAAAGAGGGATCCGGAGGGGAAAACCAGAAAAGAGGGAAGGAACCCAAAAATCCCTCAAAGCATTTGAAAACCAAAAAAATCCTTGTAGCCACAGAACCCATAAATCAAAAATCAAATCCTTAGTCTAGCAGCCAAGAAATCCATCCACAATAAAAAAAATACACAAAAAAATACAAAAAGGTTAGTCGAAAGAACACAATGGAAAAGGGATAGTAACCGGGTTTTGGGGGGATTTTTGATTTTTTGGCTTTTGGGGGGCACTTGCACTGTCGTCGATGGGTAGTTAAGGGTTTTAGGATCGGTAGGATAGGAAGGTTTTAAGGTTAGCTACCGGTGGAAGGAAGGCAAAGCTGGGTCTCGGGTAACTGCCGGCGCAAGGGAAAAAGAGGTTGACCGGCGACATTGAGAAAGAGATCTAAAGTTGTCGAGCAAAAGGGTAGGAGAGAGAGAAAGAGAAGGGGACCGAGCCGGCGCTGCAAGCTTGGGAGCTCAGTTACCACCGGCGATAGTAGAAGGAAGGAAGAGAGGAGACAGCCGACCAGCGAGTATAGAGAGAGAGAAAGAGCTGATCGCTGGAGGTTTGGGAGAGAGAGTGAGGGCTTTTGGGTTGCGATTACTGGTAGAGGGAGAGCCAACCGGCGGTAGTTGAAAGATTTGGGGAGAAGTCGTCGGCAGGTGAGAGAGAAAGAGAAGGACGCCGACACTGAAGCGAGAGAGAGAGAGAGAGAAGGAGATCAGGCCGGCGTCGGAGTAAAGAAAGAGAGAAATTCGATCAGTTGGGTCGAGTCACCGACGACGACAGAAAGCCCCACTAGCCGTCGGCAGGTGATGAGGGAGAGAAAGGTTTTTTTTAGAGAGAGGTCAGAGCGTTTGATTCTCTAGAGAGAGACAAAAGGGAGAAAATGGAGAGAAAATAAAAAAGAATGTTTTTATACTCAGATATAAGCTTAAACGGCACCGTTTTGGAAAGGAGAAGCAGGCGTTGAAACGACATCATTTTGGGCATTTAGAGGCTACTAGGCAGGGAACCAAACGGTGGGCTTTGGAGCGGGCCACGGGTCAAATCCAGCGGTAGTATGGGCTAGCCAAGCCTGATCAGGTAAAGGGCCTTATTTTTTGTATGGATCTGTGATGGACTAGTTGTTTTGGGGCAAGCCCATTTTTTATTTGATTAAGCTTTGTATTTAGTAAAATTAAAAGGTTGGAGCATGATATTTAAAATCCTTTTAATAATATTTTAAAGGATTTTAGAGGATTTAAATTGACAGAAAAATGTGAAACAATAATGTTAATAATAGAAGGTCGTAAAAAAAGGTTTAATTATTTTTTTTAGACACCACAACAAATCATTTGTTTTAGAACAATATTAATAGTTTTAATAGTATATTAAGTGAGCCTTAAGGTACCATAATATTAATCACGGAAAGAATACAAATTTGTACTGAGGATGGGATGATCGGTCGGGACGCGAGAAGTTGTAATCCCGAACCCATATTCCCTAGGTTCGAAATTCGAATTAAGGCTCCACCAGTACAATGGGAGGGCCTCGATTTTGAGATCCCGAAATTTTTTATAAAAATAAAAAAATCACAACACAAAATCTTCAAAAAAATAATAATAATAGTAATAATAATAAAAATAAAAAATAGACAAATAATAAAAAAAATCAAAGAATAAATAAAAAATAAAATGATAATAACAATGATTCAAATATATATATATATATAAATTTATGAAATGTTAATATCCATGACATTAAATAAATAGACAAATAGTATAAATCATCAATAAAGAAATTCCAAATAAATAAATAATTTAAAAATTAAACATTAAATATTTAATGGCATAAACTATAGATTAACAACATGTTATGTAAAAAATAAAAAAAATAAAAAAAAAAGATAGAAGGTAGAAAGAAAAAATAGAATTAAATATAGATATATAAAATAAAATTTTGGGCATTAGGTTCGAATAAAAGATTGCTTACAAAAAAAATAATAATAGTAATATAATAATCAAAATATAAAAATAATAAATAATATAAAAATATAAAAAAATGTAAAAAATAATAAAATTTTTGTCCACTAAAATAACATGGAACCATAAATAATTTATTTAATTATAAACAGGAAATACAAGAGAAACTTAGAATAAAAAAATGTAAAATGTAAAAATAATAATAATAATAATTAAAAATAATAATTAAATAATAAAAAAATGACAAAAGAAAGTAGATAATTGTATCAGCATAGCATATACATATGTTGCATCATTGCATATAAACATTTTTGTTTTCGAGTTTAAGCCCCGATGATGGGATCTTCCGAGGATCTTGAGAAGACGGGTATTCCTCGAAAAGTTCCTTAGGTGAAAAGGTGTTTTGGGTCCCACTAGTATGATGGGAGGGCTCGAGAAACATCTTTAATAAAAGGCTTTGACTCGTATTAGGTTCATTATGCACAAAAACATTATTTTTAAAGAAAAACGTACGATAACCCCGATGATGAGAATTATTCGTTGAATTTGCGAATGTGAATTTCTCGGATAATTCCTAGGTGAGAGAATACCCCGAATCCCACCAGTATGGTGGGCGAATCCGAAAAATATCATCGATAAAAGGTTATTCGTCCGACATTTCTATCTCACGCCATGCATGCCTCACATTTGCATTCCATTCTAGGTTGAATAGGAGATAAAATAAATGAATAATAGCTAAGGAAATAAGATGAACTCAAAAAAAAATTAAAGCCTAAAAGGATAATCTAAGAATGATACCGTTCATGGAACGGGCATCCCGGGGATGCTAATCCTTCCCCGGGCGTAACCGTACTCCCGAGCCTAGATCTAGAAAATCGTAGACCAGTTTAAGGTTCTTTTCGGTGAGCTTAAAATTAATTTAAGGTTTCATCGATTAGAATCGAGTCAATAGGTGACCAATCGCACCTAGTAAAAAAGATTGGTGGTAACTCCTAGTTTTATTTAGAGTTTTCACATTCGCGTCTGGCGGTCGGGTTCCTGGACCCGCATGTTACGACACCTTATTCCGCTTCTTTTCTCTTCTCAAGAACAAGAGGCAAATAACTTTTTTTTCTTTTGTTCTTCTATTGAATTGTTTGTTGATTGAGTCCAAAAGAAAAGCCTTGAGATTAGCCATGACTGTTTGTCTTCTCCCATGGTCCTCTCGTATAGCCCCTCTAATCTTTCCTTCATTTTACCATCCTCTGTCACCTTTCTCACAGCTTTTTCAACATCTTTCTGTCCAAATCCATTGATCCTCACTCCAATTTTCCTAACCTTAACAATGTTTGCTTTTGGCATTGTATGACTTCCTTGGTAGAATTCCACTTCCACCCACAGTGTGTGAGATATAGCCCCATCGCCTTATGTCGCAGCACTTGTTGTTACTAGCCATATTTCTTGATGAACTCGTTTAAATTCCTCCTCTTCCATTGAATTCCCTTCCCTTCCCTTTTCACCTATTCCCTTTCAATCTACATAAAGTCATAATCATTAGTATGGCATTCATTAAATAGAAAGAAAGTCCCCTTTCTATTATGAAACACAATATCAATTATCAAATGTCCTATGTACTGTAATAGTGTATATAATAAATTACGTTCGTGCCTTTTCAAGTAATTAATGTAAAGATGTATACCAATACTATCCATATTAACTCTTCAAACTGAAACTTGTATGTCGTAATTAATTATATGAGTATCGATTTTAGAATACTGAATCTTTTAGTATAAATAAATTAATTACTTTCCAAGTAGTAGGGAAAGTAAAATTACTCCCTCCTCATGGGGATGGGACTCTTCATGAGTGAAGGGAGACTGACACCATGTTAATCTAAACATTACTAAAATTTGCTGTACCAAACATGGTAATGACATTCCTTGAAATTAAATTTCCAAAAATGTTGCCCGCATTGGTGACGGGAATCTTACTTTAAAATTTGAAAAAGGAAAATTACAGTTAAATGCAACATCATTTATAATAGTTAATAGTTAGGTGTTTTTTTCAAATAATTTGGATTGAGTGTAAGAGGTTACTTTTACGTGCAAACATATTTACGCTGTTAGGACCAAATTACCCTTTGAGAATTCATGTACCTTGTATTTAATTTAATTTAAATGACTTGTGTGTTCAATTATAATAATATGTACATTTTATTAGAATAATATGTATATTGCATTATAATGATTAAAACATCTATCAACTTTTTTTCATGAATCTTATACATCAAGATATAATAAATTAATAACTAAGGTGATGTTTGAAAAATTGAAAAAAAATTCAACAATAGAAAATTAAATATTAAAATTTTAATTCTAAAAATTTTAAGTACTGAATTTATATGATACAAAATTTATCTGGTATATTATTGAAATTAAATATATTGAGTAGAGTTTAAATATTTTGTTAAAGATAAATATAATTTTATAAGTATTTTGCATTGATAATAGTTAAAAAAGAAAGAATAAATGGTTAAAAGAAAAGAAAATAAGATTAATGTAATTAAATAACAATTTTTTTCTAAATAATTGACTTAATACATTACGTAGCTTGTAGTTACCTAAGATTTTTGACACTTTTCTATTAAAAATTTTTCATCAAGTTGTTTTCAAAATTGGACTATCAACGCATCAAAAAATTAAATTATTAAAAATTTCAATTTTCAATGGTTCATTGAACACACCCTATATGGCATTTGCATTCTATTATACTCATATGCATAATTTATTATTATAACATATACATTGCTACATTATAAGGATAAAACCATTTACAAAATAAGTTTTATCTATCATGTGAAGAATAACCAATAGTATGATTATATATATATATATATATATATATATATAATCATTGTTTTAATTTCTATGTGTAATCAATGTGATGGAGAGACAGAGCAACTCATTTCTAAGAAACTTTCTTAAAAATATTAATTTCTCTATCAAAATGAAAATGTACTTTTAAAAACTGTTATCTTCAAGAAAAAATGTTTAAAAGGATAAGGAATCAAAAAATGTATTTCTAAAATTCTTTTAGCAAAATTGAAAATAATCTAGAAAAATATATGCTAAGATGATGAATGAAAGAGTTTTTGAATGATTTGATTGTTAGATGTTGTTTTTAATGCTTTTGGGAAGTATTTATAGGTCTCAAAAGGTGCTGTAGACACTTATTCATGAATATATACATCTTGCTTCAAAGATTATAACTTTTAAAAATAAAAAATCTATTTAACTCTTCAGATTTTTCACATTTGTTTGCATTTAATTTGATTCACTTAAAATTTAATCAATTAACTCATATTTTTAAAATATTAATTTTTCACTTAATCAATAATTAACTGATCCATTAACTTACTCTAGAGACAAGCTCCAAAATTAAGACCAGAGTCTAAATGATTAATAAGATATATTAATTGATTAACTTGTGTTCTATATTGCTTTAATCCACTAATATAGAAACTAAATCCATTAATGTCAGACCTTTTGCATTTTTCTTTGTTTTTGCTCTTTCTTTTCTTACAACTAAGACATGTGAAAATTATTTTATTATTAATATACATATACCTATCATACAACAATTACACCAAACAATAATTAGTATACAAATAATCACTGGTCATTATTTTTTTGTATTTTAATCCACTTAGCTGTAAGTTTCCCTAGATTGGGATTGCAGTAGAGAAGATAAACAAACTCATGTCTCGCGATTTTTACGCGAGACATTATGAGACAGACATAGCTTTGTAAGAGATTCAGTTGTGTTGTCGAGTCCTGAATTGTTTTGGTTCCATCCATTCTATTCTTATTGCAAGCTCGAGATTGCAGGTTTTCCAGTATGAATCTTTGAAAGTTGTAAGCAGCTATACTCTCTTTCTCCAGAGGAATGGAACCAGTAAGCGCTGATTTCCTTTCCTCTCGTACTTTGAAAGAATATGGAAGCTAATTTCTTTGGCATTTTTAATTTCTTGGTGGTTTTTATTCTTTTTCTACACCAATTTGATTCGTCGCTTGCTCGCTTCAATTTTCTTGCTTCTTCCAGTTATGCGTTTATCAGTAGCTTGAATTTTTCTTTTTCAAGAATATTTTTTTGAGTTTCTGTTTTTCCCAAATTTGTTTTTGTATACTATTTGGGGTAAAGTTGATTTTCCAATATAAGAGTCTTTCCATTTTGGTTATGCTAATTAATTACTGTGATCATGAGACCATACAAGAACAGGAACACTATGAACTGATTACTTTTACCGATCAAATCAAGTAATGAACTTTTTATTGGAAAGCTTTCCTTTTCCACTTTTTTGCTTTGTACGGTAAGTATATAGTAGTATACATTATGATTATGATGTTCTTTCCTCTCTTTTTTTTTTTTTTTTTTCTAGGGGATTTCGTTTTCCATGTCCGTGAATATGGAGGATTTCGGCGCTAATGAGCAGGCAATGGCTTCAGGTAACAAACCTGCAAAAAAGGGAGGTCGCCAAACGAAGCTAACCGCTGCTGAAAGACATGAAAATAAATTAGAAAGTGGTAGAAAATATCGGCGAAATAAAGCTGTAAATAAATTTCTCTCTTATTCTTGTATCTTTTTGGTATCTATTATCTTTTCCCCTAGTTTTTATTATGCATCGTATGAAATTTCCCCTTTTTGTATCTGGAAATGAAGGCCAAGAACCAAGCATTGCAAGAGCAGAACCAAGAATTAGAGAAAGAGAACAAAAGATTGGAGGAAGAGAACGAAAAATTGAAAGAGGAGAAGGAGATGAAACAGTCTGAGATAAACAGCTTGAAGGAGGAGCTTTTAGAGGCAAGAGACCAATCCTCTCTCCCTGTCTCATCTCTCTGTTGCCTGTCTCCCCTTTCTAACTTTTGCTTTTGTTGTGCAAATTATAGAACATTGCTCTAGCAGATAACTTAGGGAGGGAAGTGAGTGATCAATCGGAAAAAGTGAATATGGTGAAAATGGTAAACAAAGCACTGGAACCTGGGATGCAACAGCTGCAACAAAATTTTCTCAATCAGCAGGTATGCAAACACAATATAGGAGTTTTGATTAACTAGCAACTGTTGGCTTTTCCATGGGATGAATATGTATGTTAGTGTACTCATGTCTACTAAAGCTTTTTTACTTTATCAATTTAGCTAGTAAAGGAGAACACATACCATACAATGAATATCATTCTTGATGTAGATACCCTTCAAATAATTAAGTTCACACACACACATATAGAAATGATGTTATGAACCATCTAATCTCTTCTTGATTCTCTTCAACTAATAAAGTTAAATTTTCTCATTTATTCACAGGCATCAAAGATATAATGAACTAATCACACCCCTTAATTTTATTTGGCAAACTAAACATTAAGTGTCAAAAATTTCTTTCTCGATGCCTTAAGCGAAGTGGAGCATACCTATCTCATATAATTATCATACAAACCCAAACTCACAAATTTTTTTCTTTTATAAGGAGATAGCTATTACCAAATCACAAGGTTATTAGTGTCTGTTAAAAGCTTCATATCATTTATAGACACTTTGCCTTGATATGTCATCTCCGTTAACTGGAATTTACTTCCCCAAGTGGTGGTTCTTTCAATGATGGACTTCAAATTTCTATCGTGTCCAAGTGAATACCCTTGTTTTAACTATTTCTTTAATGCTGCTTGCCGCTGGTTTTGATTACTGACTGCCTACAATATTTTTGCCTAATTGCCTTTTCCTTTTCTTTGTTATTGGCCTTGTTTTGGCTTATATATAACATCATACACTTCTTTTCTATTGTTTAATAAATGCTCCTTTACCTTGCAAGAAAAGAATATATTCCCCTGATTAATTTCTTTTTTTGGTGTACGAGAACTTGCTAATATGGGTAATACTCTACTTATTGTAAAATTGTCAACATCTGATCTGGACCATTAACAACTTAGTGCTACCATGTAGATCATACCTCCTTCTCTTCCTACTAGTTCTTACACCCAACCATTACTTCTCCTGACTCCTTACTACCATACTCAGCCATCTATTGCCACTTCTCGTGATCTTCTAGTACTAGATCTGCCAGCCTTTTGTTGTTAAACTTTCCTAGTTTTTCACTCTATCACCTGAAATTCAACCTTCAAAATTTATGCTGTGCCTTTTTCGTCTCCTAAATTTATGCCCAGTTCTCCCTATTACTTCATCCTCTTTTCATATGTTGGGAAAAAAACATGCAATCATATTACACTATGAAGTGGAAATTTAAACTTTTCCTTTGTTGGAGAAAAGTCATAATCCATTTGTGCTGTTTCTACTAGACAAAGAGTAGTATCTTATATGTAAGCCTATAAATCAGTGAAGTTGGAAAAGCATAACATCCTATATTCCAACACATTGTATGCTTTATTTTTAAAGAGCATAGGATTGCTAACCTACTTTCAACATACTGTTTCATTTCTAATACTCTGGTCAACTCACTATTACTCCGAAGCTAGCCCAAACATGCACTTGACTCTTTCAATACCGCATACTGTTGCCACTTAAAAGATTGACATCTTGGGGGAACAACTCATAACTCAAGATCTATGTTTCTATCCTAAAGTATCCAACATCAAAGTGTTAAATATTTATATGCCACACAGTCTTTGATAAAACTGACGGTCACCTCCATCATCATCATCATCATCATATATAGTTGCTAGAACAATAGCATGTAATTATTTAACCCTTCAGAGTTTTAAAATTGATGGCATGTGCAACTGCAATTGATGTTTCTCCTAATTTGCAGGATGATTTTGTGAACTTGGAATTAAATAATATACCAATGGATCTTGAGTGGGTATGTTAATTCTATTTCATTACTTAGTGCACTGATTTTCGTATTATAGGATGCTGAATGTGATTCTTTTCCAAATTATTGTTTTAGTTGAACAATCCGGAGAACCTGAAAGGCTTCAATGAGAATTCAGAGCGGCTGTTCGATGAGACCACAGGTATGTGCTACCCAATGAATTTGTGAATTAATTAATTAAGGGTGCCTTTGATTTCTCAAACACTTATTTCTATATAGTCAGGTAGAGAAGCCTTCTTACACAAAGCTTTCCATTTTTTTTTCTTTTTTTAAACACTTTGGAATCATGAATAATATATAACAGTTCTAAAATAAGAAGAAAAAAAAAACAAATCCAAATGCTATATGTCTAATAAAACTAAATTAATTAAGGGTGCCTTTGATTTCTCAAACACTTATTTCTATATGGTCAGGTAGAGAAGCCTTCTTACACAAAGCTTTCCATTTTTTTTTCTTTTTTAAACACTTTGGAAACATGAATAATATATAACAGTTCTAAAATAAGAAGAAAAAAAAAACAAATCCAAATGCTCTATGTCTAATAAAACTATCTTTTTCTCTCATTAGTACATTTTGTATTTTTCAATCCAAAGACCTTTTAAGTGATTATATTCACATAAACATTAGAGAAATTACAATTAGGAAATAAATAGGTTAAATAATTAAGTAAGAAAAAAAATTAGAGCATACAATCAATTTAGAGGTGTACAGGAGCGTAAAATGATAAGTGCATATAGAAAATGTTAAGTTCCCAAAACCTATGAATTTGAGATTATTTTTGTCTTTTATAGTCAAATTATAGGAGTGATCTAAAATTTATTTATTGCTAGTTTCACCAGGGATTTATAAATAGAAAGTTTTAAAGGAGGTTGCAAGATTACGTGCTTTGCTTGGCTGAATCTAGTTTATGCTTTACTATTTCTTGTGTTTGTATGCTTGTGTGCTAATATATTGTTGCCATATATGAAAAATGTTTACTAATACTGAAATTAAATTTATAATAATTATTGATTGATTTGTTAATTTTAAGTAACTAATTAGGGTTTTCTTGTAGAGTTTAAAATCTTCTCTATGGAGCTGACTGTGAGATTCCATATCTAAAGATTCCATTTAAAACATATCCTATCAGATATTTATTTTTATCTTCCAAAATAGGCTCCTACACACATGATCATTTGTCTAAAATTCTCTTAATTTCTTTGTTCGGTACACGCCTCTCTAGAGCATGCCTTGAACCCTCATTCTCCATTATCTCCACCTTTCCCCAATTCAACTTTGAAATTCCAAAATCCCAACTCTAAACTTATGAAAAGATTGAAGAATTGACTATTGGTTTATAGAGAAGATTGCTAGGTTAAGTATATGTGTTTGAGAAAGAATTAGTGTAAAAATGATGAGAAGAGATTTCAAGTTGAGAATGGCTCTTGGAAGATTTATGAGGAGAGAAATTTCTTGGTTGATTCAGTTTTCCTGGATTATATTATGGTTATGGGATACTATGGATGAGAACAATGTTGACCTTTTATTTTTGGGTGTAATTTGAGAGTTCTTTGGAGAATAATGAATTGATATGGAGGGATAAAAAGAGTAAGTTTCCCTACTGCTAAAAATCCTAGCAAATAAGTTTGATGCAAATGCTAGAAAATAGTGTTTAATTAGTTTACATTTGGAATTTCGGTGAAATAGAATGGGAAAGGTGGTGGCAAGAAAGTGGAAATAAAGAAAGATTATGTCTCCAAGGGGACATCCCAATTGTTAGAATTAGAGATTCCATCTTGAAGGTCTCAAATTTGAATCTTGGGATGCATGATGAGATTTATGTGATGAGAGAGTGTTATTTCCTATCGTGCATAGTTCAAACTTCAAAATCTTTGGAGTTTTTAAAATCCACAAGTAAGATTAAAAAAGTTCATATATTTATTATTATTTTTAAATATAGTCTGATAAGACATATGGCAACTCTCTAGCGGAGTAATTCCAGTGATAGTGTATAGGATAAATTTCCCAAAAGAATATTTTTGGATAGAAGGTGATGGAGTGTACTGTAACTTATTATAAAAGGAAACAAATCTAATGTGACACATTTTAGTTGGAGGGTATTAATATGGATTTTATAAGCAGTGATAATATCTAAACTCTTTCTTTAAGTAAGTATTAGTACACTATTCTCTTCAATAATTAGGAATAATGGGTATGTAAGATGTTTGAGATTATGGGAAAACGATTATGCTTCTTATATTCATTTTCTTAGATTTGTTAATAAAAATAAGTTGTGTTTCGTTCTTGAAAGACTTGTTTTGATAAATACCATCAATATGCTCATCATGACCATTTACTTAACATCTACAATTTCATGGATAAATTCTGTGCATTCAAGTGGTAGTTATATGTGTATCAGATAATATTGGTCAGAAGGCTAAAAAAGAGAGGATCTGAACCCTATCATTAGATATTTGAGATTTCTAATCATAATAAGATGTTTTGTCTATTGTTTTCAAGCTTATATAACTGTCACATTGCTATTATTTTTATTAGTACATTGAAAGTAATTATGAGTGATATGAATTGGTTTTTTACAGGACAATTATTTTTTATATGTTCCTTTTTAAAAATACCAAAATATTTTTCTGTCATATGTTAGCCTAACATGGTGGTTGTTTTGAATCATGGAAGATTCTTTGCTCAATGAGGGGACTAGCATTGCCAAAACCAAGCTATCACCATTACGTGAGACCGTGACTGTCGAGGGCTTTAGGGTACTGAGGGAAAATTCTCCCATGATCCAGGAAATATTCAACAATTACCCTAACATCGCATCAGGCCTTCGAGTTCGCCTCCAAGCATCAAGAGATGGCTTCATGAATATATTAGCTGAGGTCTACAAAATGGCAACCATGGAACGAGAGAAGTGCAACCTGGAGGATATCAAGCATATGGAGGATGGTGTTGACGATTTGGAGTTCGCTGGTCTAGATGTTTCATGGCTTAAGGACTTGGTGCAGCAGAGGGTCGGAAAGATGTTGAAGAGAAGGAAGAAATGAAAAGCATGGAAGCCAAGACAGATATTATAAAGGAAAAGCAAACCAAACACGCAAAAGAGCACGAGTCTGAAAGACGAAGGGTTATGTAAATTATAAATTACACTCTTGAACTTGATTTGAATGCATTGTTGCTTACTCTTGTATTACAACCGATAGACTGATTATTATTCTACTTTATTTTTTTTTTTTATAGGAATAAGATGGACTGATTGTTAATAAATATGTATGCATGTCATGTGAAGTGTGAACATTACCTGATTTATCCTCTTTTATACATATATAAAAAATCAGGGTATTTGTATTTGAAGTTTGTAAGAATGTTATCTGTTTGGTTAAGGAGTGCAACTCTTTTTGTCTTCTCTCTTGTTTTTATATGTTACGAATTAAGGTATTTTTTTATGTATGGGGTGTATCAACCCAACCCAAGCTATGTTAAGAGCCGAGTAACCCCATATTAGTAGAAGGCTTGCGCAATGGCAACTTAATTTGTGACCGTAAGAAAGAAGCAATTTTCCAACCATAATACTGCTGCTCCTTCCTTAGGAAATGGCTTTGTTAAAATTCCCTTATAACAGCTAAAACAGCACCTTCCTTCAATGCCAATGCCTCAGCAGCTAGAGTTTGTAGTTGAAACTCAAAGTCAACATAATTTGAACAATTAAAGATTGTTGTTTTTAGTTGTCTTGTAAGGCCTTAATGCACCTAAGAATGTCATCTTAGAACATTCTCATCTCGTCTCTCAAATAGTTTCACTCCATATATATATATTTATGTTCATTTTGAGACAATTTTCAAAGTGATCAATACAGGGATATGCATACTATCCATATTAACTCTTTAAATTAAAACTTGTAAATTGTACATAGTCATATGATTATTAATCATAAGATGATTTCAAAGCAACATTATAAATAAAATATTTCCATGCATGATTAATATATATCTATGTAAAATATTGAATCTTACCATTTTGAAATGATTTAATACCCATGAATTCATTGATCTCATTTAAATTTAAACAATTCACTGATGTAATGTTTACATTCTACTATTAGTATAATTTTGCTCTGAATTTTTTTTCTTCTTTCATTTTTTAATATGAAATTACGAACACAAACAATATCACAACTGCAATAAATTATTATACTTATATAAAAATTCAATGAAATCAATCCATGAAATAATCTAACCAATAAATTCACATAAAACAAACAAAATTCAACATAAAATTAAATCAACTGCATACAATGAGATTTGTATTCAAAACTTATAATTTTCATGAATCTCCTTATTTTCATTGAAACAATATTTCATTTGACGACCTTGAATCATATATATATATATATATATATATATATATATAAGATTAATATTTTATAAATTGACAATGCATAATTTTTATACACTTTCATATCACCAAATCCTGATAAAAATAAAATGTGGATATTATTTTGAAGAAAATAAATAAAGTTCCAAAATCGCATCAAGTTTTATTATCAACTTTTTGTTTTCTTTAAAATAATATCCATCTTATCTCATTAACAAGGTGTCAGAATTCAGTGACTTGTCAATACATCAAATATTAATTCATATATATATATATTTAGTCGGTTTGTTGGAATGGTTCGAAAGAATGATCATTTTAGCTAGTGGTGTTCATGGTTTTGGGCTGAGCAGCCTACCTTTTGAGAACTCAATATATGGCCCAATATTGAGTGGATTTAGACATCTCTTTGTTGCTGTTGCACTAAAATTTCAAAGATCAGATCGGACTTGATCCAATTCAAATAACTATACTACAATATAAAGACATTAACGAGTCAATGAATGAAAGTAATTACCAACCGTATATCCATTAAGCACTCATATGTTAATTTCTACAATGTCTAAAGCAACATGATACATAACAAGATCAACATTGTGCTTCATAACCTATTAATTAATGGAATCTAATTTCAATAAAACATTATACTTACCAAGTTTTACAGCATCAAATCTCATAGTCTAAAAAAAGCGGTATACTTTAATGTTGGTCCAATCGTAAGTAAATATAGTTACCAATTAAAAGAGTTTACCATAAATCTCCCGTCAATGATAAAATGTAAATTAAGCTTTTCAACTAGTGACAATAAATTTTAGATCAAGTAAATCTAGATGTAACTTAATCAATATTTATTAAGCAGCTGATATTTTTAGGAGATTACATTTTCAATGCAAAAAATATACCTAGTAAGTGAAAAAAGTTCTTTATAGCCTCAACATCCACCTTATCTCTTACTCATATAAAATCTATAACATTATACAATTGTAGTTGAACAACCGCACCTTAACAATGTACATACAAAGACTAAAGGCCAAAAAGGGTACGTACAAATGATGAATGAAGCAGCCCATCGTTTACTGATGGATATGGAAAATATTACAAAGATATGTGAACAAGTGAATAGCTTGGACGCGCTTCTTTGACCTTTATTCCGTAGGGGAATCACGTTTGAAAAGTGTGCAAGCAACATAGCTTATTTCTTTACTTGGCAAAAACAATGCCTGATGTCTTTTCCTTCCCCATTTCGCCACGTAATAAAGCATTTTACGTTTTCTTTGTATCATAAGGAAATAATTATTGGTCTCTGAAGGCTAAATGCCCTTCAAGTGTTGTCTTATATTTCTCGAGTAGAAGTTTCAGTACTGATATGATTGGGGTTTTAGTTAATAGAAGATATATATGTGGGGACGTCGTTGTCTACCCTTTACTTGAAACATCATTCCTCTTCTTAATAAGATCTTTTACCATTCCGAAATGAAAGATTGCTCATGTGCGGTGGACGACCAAGAGAGCAGCTAACGTCCAAGTAAAACTACATGGAATACAAGAGAGGGAAAGAAACTAAGGGGGCATTTAGTTTATGAAAAGTAGAAGACATTCATTGTAATTTAACTGACCGCAATGATTTTGTATTGTTTGGCTTACAATGATAAAAAAAGAATGTGTTTGTAAAGAAAAAGTCATAACAATCAGTTAAGAGAATGTTATTCCCTTAACTCATGGAGGTAACATTACTTTCTCTCAATAAAAAAAATGTAACAAAAAATTTTCCCAATAACTCCCCGACACTCCTCTCTTTATTTTATCTTCTTCTTCTTCCTTTCCCCGTTCACTTGCACGTTTCAGCCAACTCTTCTTTTTCTTCTTCTTCTTCCTCTCCCGCTCACATGCACATTTTGGTCAACTCTTCCTTTCCCTACTCACCAATTTAGGGGCTGCTCTCTTGATTTAGAATTTTTTTTTCTTTTTCCTTCTCCAGCATTAGCATTAGTGCTCTCTTGTTTAGCTTTTTTTTCATTTTCATCTCCAACATCGCGGGCTGTTCTTTTCCTTCAGTTTTTTTTTTTTCCTTTTTTAATGGTAGAAACATAAATTTGAGTGGAATATTGAACTTTTATGTATGTTCATAAAAAATTATTATTAAAAGCATTTGTTATTTATTTAAAAAAATAAAAAGAGAAATCATTAATCAAAGAAGTTCAAAGACAAAAAAAAACTCTTTGAATAATGTTTTTTATTATTCATGTAATAATTCTAAGCATTATTATTTTTTAAATTTCTAGGTTTGGAGTAAAAATAAATATTTAATAATTTTACATAGTTTAATAATTAAATAATTAACATTAAAATATTATATTATTTTTGTTATATTATTATTTATTATTTCAAGGGTTTGGTGTTTAAAAGTTCAAATTTTATATTAAAAATGTAAATTTATTCAACTTTTATACATAAGAGTAATTTTATAAATTTAAATTATACTCCTAATAAAGTACTTTTAAATCAAACACTATAATGTAATCTTCCTAACAATTACATTTTCTCAAATCATCACTTTTTCATATTATACTAAACATTACAAAATTATGTTCTCAGCAATCAAATACCTAATAATCACATTCTCAATAACATACCACATATTACCTAAAAGAAAGTCACGTATATAAAATAATTTATTTCTGAATTTGAATACCATATTTTAGTAGTAAAGATTCATCTTAATGCTTTGGAACATAATTATTTATAAAGATATATGTATGTATATATATATATATATATATATATTATATTATATTTTAAATGAGATTTATTAGTTAAGAAGATTTTATTAATTTTATTTAATCATATTTAAAAATAAATTCTCTTCACTTCTAAATTGCCATTTAATGACATTGACATGTCAAACTTAATAATTAATACAAAGATGAAGCGCGTATCTTTTATGACGTGGCATTATTATCTGAATTATGAATTAGTATAATCCCTTCAACACCGAATCCTTTCACGCGTGAGGGCCTTGTAAATATTGGCAGATACAGGAATTTAGGGGATCACCAAAGGAAACTGCCAATTGTCCTAAGATAATAATTGAGGGAGACAAAACCAAAGTTTTAGAGAAATACAAAAATAGGAAAGTGCAGTCCCAGAGAGCTACACGTGTAAAGCCAGGTTTGGTCGGATACACGTCGATTTATACGTCATGGACCTAATTAAAAAATCAGCAACGAAGGACGAAAACTTTGAAAACACTATTTCTAGTCTTTGCAATAGGGAGTAGGTGTCCCCCTCGCCCAGGCTCCACCTCCTCCAGCCTCCACGCGGTGAAGGCCGCCAACCTTCAGAAACCTCGGCTTCTAAGAAACCTCCAATACCCTTTGCTCTCCTCTATATATATCCATCGCAATCTATCAGCCTTTTCATATATATCTTATCCATTTATTACCCAATCTTTTCTTCTCCCTTTCTTTCCTCCTATATATTTCATCTCATTTCTTTAAAACTTACTACTTTTTTCCTCCTTGTTGTTCAAATTAAATCCAAAGATGAGTCACATCCAGCAGAATCAGCCTTCAGGTCAGTCTTGTTGACATATTCGTCTATATTTTTATCTATCAAGCATATCTACAACTATGATGATAGCCTTCCCTATGTTGGTGGATTCAAATTTTTAATAGCAAAAACTAACTAGTTTGGTTTTCTTGTTGAATGATATTGGTTCAGTTGCCTACCCACCTGCGTCTACTGCACCAGGACCCTATGTGGCTCCACCACCAGCTGGTTACCCTATGAGCAAAGACGGTCAAGAGCAATATTCTCAAAATCCTGTTGCCCCCGAAACCAAGTCCAGAGGTGATGGATTCTGGAAGGGATGGTAAGTCTTACATCAATTTTTGCTTTTATCTCTTTCATTTGCTAAGATGATATTTGAAATTGTGAATCATTAATGAGTGATACTGAAAATTATTCTGTGTTTGTTTGCTTTTTGCAGTTGTGCTGCCTTGTGCTGCTGTTGTCTTTTGGATGCATGCTTTTGAAGATTTCCAGAGCTTTAGAAGCTTAATCATGTTCATTCATTAGAGTTTCCATTTGTTTATAGGATTATTAGTTTGATTTGTTTGATTCTCATTCGGTGAGAAATTATATGTTTTTTCCTTGATGAACATGGGGATGAGACGGCTAGGTTTCTTTCCTAGTGCTTTTTTGTTTGAATAAATCATTATTGTATTTTTTTTTCTATGGTGGTTGTATTGTCGCAATCAGTTTTTTTATTTTATAATTTAAAGAAGAAGATTCAAATTTTATTTTTTAAATATTAATTAATGAATTAAATATTTAGATACGTATATAATTTTTAAATTATATTTATATTTTTTAAATAATTTTTATATTAATATCTATTTTTAAAAATCTCTACAATAATTGAAGGCTTGGATCTAGCAAGCACTATCTATGTACGAAACTAAGAATGTGTGCGCAAAATGTATAAACCAATTGGGAGTTTCATCTTGGCTTTGCATATTACCAAAAGATGATGCCTATGCTCTTTTATTTATTTATTTATTTAACAATCTTTTACAGGTATATGTATTTCTTTTTTTCTTAAAGCCTGTAATTGTCTAATGCAAAGATTTATCTAAAATGAGTAAATTTCATTTTTATCGAATTATTAGTTTTAATTATATGTGTTATTAAAAAAAATTACCAATCATTGAGTCAAACTTTTTCAACTTGTATAGTGGAAAAGCGGAAAAGTCATAAAAGATATTAAGTTAGGCACAACTGAAAAAAAAAAGGATTTCCTTCCCACCAAAGTCTATGGAGTGAAGGATGGAAAAATACATGCAAAGGAAAAAGAAATTCTTTCTTTGTTTGATAGACTAGAAAATGAAAGTAAAGAAAATGTTAACAAAATGTTAATAGTAAATATTGTAAAATTATTAAAATTTTGTAATAATTGTTGAAAAATTCCCTCTACGGTGTTGGTGTTTTGGTGATAATGATTTTGGGTTGTAGTCATGGTGGTGGGCGGAGATGGAAAGAACTAGTGAGATCAAATTGGGAGAGAGAGAAAAATGGGAAGAAAAAGAAAGGAATTATTATGCTTTTCGACATGAGTAACAAGAGAATGAGAAGAACGAAAGAAAAAATAAAGAGAAAATAGAAACAAACGGAAAACAAATAAAAAATTATACTTAGGTTAATTGAAATAATATTTTTACTTCACTTCAAAATTATGAATTTTTAAATTGTTAATAAAATAATCTTAAATAATTTATTTCTTTGTTTAATTTTTTATTATTTTCAGCATTATTTCTCTTTTTATTTTATAAGTTGATAAATGTTGAATAAAAAATATTTTTATTATTATTTAATTAAATTAAGTTATGATATTCTTTATATATTTTATTTTTCAATTATTTGATGGTAATTATATTTTTTATTTTTATAAATAATTATTGATTAATGGTAATGAATGATAAGGGGGCAATAATGCATTTTGAAAGGTCAAAGTGTATTTTAAAGGTGTATTGAAGAGATTTTAAGACTAATAACAATTAATCAACTGTTAATTATAAGAACATATTTGACTCAAAATAAAAAGATAAAATACCCTCACACTCCTAAATTTTAATCGAAATTTCAAACAGGTTCATTAGTTTCGAAATGAACACTCCGCTCCAAACAAAATCTTATGCTTGACATTTAGGTGGTATTTAGTACTTTATAATATAATGTGATTACAGGTAATGTTATTATAAGTAATGTGATTGCAGAGAAAATAACATTATAATATTTGATATAGAAATAAAATAATGATTAAAATGCAGGCAAGATAATATTACAACGTTTGGTTTACAAGTACTTTGTTAAGAATATAATATTAATTTTCAAAATTACTCTTATTTATTAAAATATAAGTTTAATATACTTATATTTTTTATTATTAATTTTTATATAATATCATCTCTTAAAAATATTTTAATGTCATATATTTTATTTTTATTTTTTATAATATTATATATTTTTTTTATTTTTAATATAATATTTTATATTATATATTTTATTTTAATTTCTAATTCTTATTTTGTATATTTTATTTTAATATTTTTTATTTTAATTATAATATTATAAAATATTTTTAACAAAATAATAAAATTAAAAAGTAAAAATATCTTTAATAAAATTGCAGAGTGCAATGTAATGCGATTGTATTGATTTTAAACTTTAATCACATTACATCCTTTATCTGTAATGTGATTGCATTGCAATCTTACATTGCAGTGGTATGTTGCAAAATAAATACTACAATATAATTTAATTAGACACATTGTAAAGAATGTGCTTTCACTTCACTCATATTAAACGCTACCTTAGGTCTAGCTTATAGTCAACTAGTAGTATTTTTATTAGTTTGATAATGTGATAATATTGAAATGATAATTTTGTACTTTATTAATTTTAAAAATTACTATTATATATTTTTTATTATTTTTTTGAAAAAAATAAAGAGCATTGTTCCCCAAGAGAGGGGAGCACTAATCAATACTCTTTAATTTTTTTCAAAAAAAATATAATAATTTTTTAAATTAATAAAGAAAAAAATGATATTTTAGTTCTTTCATAATCTCTATTAATAATGTTTACATTTTTTGAGTTGAGTGTTCATTTCGAAAATTAATATACTTGCTTAAAATTTTAATTAAAACCTAGAGATATAGAGATATTTTATCCAAAACAAATATATAAAGATTTAATTGAATAAAATAAAATAATTTTAATTTTCTTAAATAATTTTAAACAAAAACATTTAAGACTACTATATCAGAATTTAGTAACAAGCACTTGCTTCGGCAATGGTTCTAGTAGACCAAAGAATAGAGGCCCACACCAATTCAGGCCCAATCTTTTAATAAAAAAGCCCATCAAGAATAAAAGGGCGCTAGGGTTTCATTCCTGATTGGATATATAGCGCATTTTCATTTTTCTATCTTCCTCGACCTAGGGTTTTTGAGAGGAGAGAATCAGAGCCGCTGCAGCCGCCGTCACCATGGTGAAGTTTCTTAAACCCAACAAGGCCGTCATCGTCCTCCAAGGCAGATATGCCGGACGCAAAGCCGTGATCGTGAAATCCTTCGACGACGGCACACGTGAACGCGCATACGGCCACTGTTTGGTTGCAGGGGTAAAGAAGTACCCAAGCAAGGTTATTCGAAAGGACTCCGCCAAGAAAACAGCCAAGAAGTCACGCGTCAAGTGCTTCATCAAGCTCGTGAATTACCAGCATCTGATGCCCACGCGTTACACCCTCGACGTGGACTTGAAAGACGTGGTCACCGTCGATGCTCTTCAGACAAAGGACAAGAAAGTGGCTGCCTGCAAGGCAACTAAGGAGAGGTTTGAAGAGAGGTTCAAGACTGGAAAGAACAGGTGGTTCTTTACTAAGCTTAGGTTTTAAGGGTTTTGTTGGTGTTGTCGCTTTTGAGTTATTATATTGTCATTTTGAAGAAAAGAAGTTTGAGTTTTATCTAGTGTCTTGAACATTTTGGATTTGAATCTGTTCGGATGAGATTTTTCTGGGTTCTTATTTTAGTTATATTTTGATACGTGATCTGCTCATTTCTGTCAGAAATTTTATGTTTTTGAACCTTTCTGCATGCTTTATGATCTATCATATTGTTTTACCGCAGAGCTGTAGAACGTTGGAAGATGATAATTAAATCATTTAATGTTAGAACATATTTTATTGTGTGGCTATTTTTGTATAATTATTGCAGCTTATTTGATGTCAAAATGAGATAGTGGTCTGCTTCATCTTGAGGTGCATTGTTGTTCCCGTTGCATTTTGGATCTGATTGGGTGCAATTTTCTTGGTTTTAAAGGGCATTTGCAATTTAGTTCTTCCATCCTTAATGGTGATTATTAGGCTGTCGATTTGCTGGTTTGGCTATATTGTTGTAATCAGCATTGGTCAAGAAATTAAGCTTGTAGGTATTAGTTGTAAAAGCTAAAAGCCATTAGATTCTTGTTTTTGAGAAGATAGGACGTATTCTGAATTTGTTTTGTTCCTTTTGGTTCAAATTGGTTTCTTTGCTAGTTGTTTGTTATTCATTTTGTTGTTTCATGTTCTACTCATTTCGATTCCTTTTGTTCTTCAAAAGGCAAGATGATTTTACGACTGCTATTTGTGATGGCAATTATATTATTTATACTGTAGATGGGTTTGGTATGCTTGTCTGAAATTGCAAAGCTGAATTGAAAGTAGAGATTATTTTAGGGTTTCCCACTTATGGATTCTTGTGATAGTGCCTCTGATTAAAGCTATGATAAGTCTTGGTGTGCTGGGGCCTAGAAATCCTAGAAGACCATTTAATTGCATCAGCGGATGTGTAGTTTCTAGATATATGAATGGTCATAGACTTTTAGCTACATGACCGCTTCATTTTGGTTGTGTGAATGCTTTTCTCCATGTGCTTCTTATTTAGCTTAATTAATCCTGAATTTAGAATTTTGTTGCTTTGATGAAGTACTTCTGGGGTTTTAAGGTGCCTTCCAAACCGAATTCACTCAGTGTGGTCCACTTACTGATGCTTGCTTTTGTGAATTACGTGCCTGGTTCCTTCATACATTCTAGTTTCCAAGGGTGTTATAGTTGTCAGTATATTGAATCCAACATTGCATTTATGCAAACATGCTTTGCATCTCATATACTAGAGAAGAACTGTTTGCTTATTCAGAATTAAGCCAATCTACACATTTAATTCCTTCACAGTTTGGTTTTTTCATTATTGTCATTTGTAATCATCTGGCTTAGGACCCATAAATGCTGGCATTTGTTGGTAATTCTGTTGCTCTTCATTTTATTTTATTTCTTGTTTACCCCTTAATCTCTAAACTAGTTGGAAGAATATTGACAATTGGATAATATCAATACTATACCATTCAGTTCCATTAAAATTAAATTATGCTATAGTTACAGTAAATCTAAATCACTTGTGTTAGCTATTCTCTAGATGTTGATAGTATGGAACTGAACGGAAATATGGAATTCAATTATTCATATATCATACACTGCAGACACTGCAGAAATGATGACACAGACGAGGAAGCTAAGTTTATGACTCTCAACAACAAAGTACTAGCAAAACTCTTTGCATGGGCCATTTGCTCCGTTTTTATTTTATTATGTGATTTAAGATCAATCGAAATTCTCTTTCAAATTGTCAGAAACCATCCTTATAATTTTTTTCTTTAGAAAAAATCAAGAATTGAATGACTTAAACATCAAAAAAATGTTTAAAATTAGTTCTTGTTATGTGGTTTTCAGAACTTGGTTGTATTACTCAAGAGGAGACGAAGATTATCTTTTTATATATATATAATTAAAGATTATTTAATTTGGCTATGGTTGTGGAAATGTTAAGATGCTTATTTTGTGCAGTTACAGATAAAACTAGTAATATATATTGTGTTTTGTACATTTAATTTGATTCAACTGCGTGGTTTGGTTGGTTTGTTTGATTGGTTCATTTAATTGATTTTTTTATATGAAATATAATATTTGACTAAAATTATAATTTCTACTTGTATTGATAATTTTATTTAAAAAAAAAAGGGATTTAATTGTAATTCTCTTATAAAACATAACGAGATTGTTAAAATTTAAAACTTAAGAGGAGGGTAAGTGGTTCAATTCTTTGTATTTAGTCTTGATATCAGATCACATCTTTTTAACAAATATTTGTATTGTTAAATGATGTATGAATAAACTTTTGAGTACTTCGTCTACCAAAGAGACAGAGGTTTGAAGATTTGGACAAGAAGGAAGTATAAATGTACCCATTTTGGTAACAAGTAGGATATCATTCCTCATTTTGGGATTTCAAGTAGAATATATTCTAAACATGACTCACTCTTTGACTTTACAAAATACTTGATAACAATAAATAAGGAAATGTAAAATGAGCACACACACACACACTCTCTCTCTCTCTCTCTCTCTCTCTCACCTCTCAAAATAATGTTGTTAATATTAAAGTTAATTTTAAATAAAAAGACAAACATATCTTCTATTAATTATTTATTTTTTCTCTTTTCTTTTTTTTTTTTGGTTACACAGGACTTCTTTTAACCATAAAATTATAAGATTTAGTTCATTGTGAAATTTAATTAGTTTTAAAATCATCTTTTTTTTAAAGAATTTTAAAATCATCTTTAATTTGTTCCAAATTAAATTTTAATTCATTTATATTCTAATTCAAGATTATATATTAACTTTGATATGAATATATTAATTATCTTTTGTTAAAATTAATTAATTACCATTAATGTGAAAAAAGGTTTAAAATGAAAAGAAAAAGAAATGAAAAAGTAGAAAAAAAAAATAAACAAAATGAGGTTTATTTCTATAAACTTTCATAGATGACCATTATTTTTTAATAAATTATATAATTTAATATATTTGATGTATAGTTGAATTATAATTTAATCTAATTAAAATAGATTTTAAAATTAGTTAAATCTTCTCACAATTTTGTAATTAAAAACAAGAAATGTTGAACAAAAAAAAAAGAGAGATGAAAAGAGAAACCCAAAAGAATATATAAAATGAACAAATATAAAAGAAAGGTGTAGGTGTATACTTGTCTTTTTGTTTGAAATAAATTTGGTGATCAACAGTATTACCTTTTTATAGAATTAGGTGTATTTTCAACTAAAGCTGAAGATAATGTTTGTATTTTACCCTTCTTTTCATCGATCTGAGCACTCAATGGCATTTCGTTTGGGCTTTGCCTGAGGACAAATTTGCTGATGAAACAATTTAACTCAAGTATGAACTTATACACCTCGCAACTGCACTTATCGATAAATTTTTAAAAGTTCAAAGGTAAAATGAATAATTTATTGAAATTTAAAGGAGGATTCCACAATTTTACATAACTTTTTGTTTTGAGAGCTTAATCCGCTCGCTAATAATAAATTTAAGCTTATTACATATTCAAAATAATAATAATAAATTTCAAGGAAACAATTCAACAACTATGAGTTAAAACCTGTAATTGACATATTCAAATTTGAATAATGAAAATGAGAAAAAAAATTAAGATTTATAAAATTAAAGAAAATAAATTCGATCCCTCTACTATTTTAATTATATTATTTTAGTCTTTTTTATCCTAATTTTAATGAATTTAATTCATATGTTTTTATTAAAATTTAATTTAAAAACAATCAATAACATTATTGAACTTTTACAATTAAATTCAATTTTGTATTTTTATGTTTGATGACATGATATACTAACTTGAACATGTTAATACAAAAAATTTTATTTTAAATAAGAAAATTTAAACTTTCTTTATTTAAAAAATATTAATTATTATCTAATTAAATTTATTAAAATTGAGACATTATAAATATATAAAATTACAGAATTGAAAAAAGTAAAAAGATAAAATTCAAATTTTAACAAAAGAAAATTATGAAAAGCGGACCGGAGTGAGCCCACAAAAAGCGGTTCTAGCAAGTTGGGTACTGTTTGATCAGTTACGTACAAAGTTTTACACTGTATGCCAACCATTATTATATTATAGTACTAAGTAAGTATATTTACGAATTACTATACTCTAAATGACATACCCATATTTACGAATTACCATACGCTAAATGATATACCCACAACCCTTTTAACCTTTTCTCGAGTTTATATTATTTTTTATGTTCTCATATATTTTAAGTTATAAAAATCCATTTTATATATTTATTCAAAAAAAAGTCCATTTTATATATTTATTTCGATATAACCATAAATTATTAAAAAATTACTACCGTAAACGTAATTATTAGACCTATCGATGTCTTAACGTAAAGACAAATCTACATCCCTTAATCTTACCCAAAACAACATCCCCAGAATCCAATGATAACATAAATATGCTTCATTAATAATTAATTAACATTTTTTATTAATTAATTTCATTTTCAATTCCTAATCCTTCCATTTAATCAAACGGACTTAACGACAGCCTCCCTTTACCTAACGATCATCACATAATATGATTTTAAAAATGGAGAAAAAAGTTATCGACCTTTTTTTTCCTTTAACAGAAATTTTCCTTCAGTTTCCCAACACCCAAACAGCACCTTCCCCCGCAACTTTCAATCTCTGACACATCTCTGCAAAAAGCTCTGGATAGGAAAAACTTTTGTTGCCGTTCTCTTCAAAAGAGATTTGTCCCTTTTCTCCCAAAAGTTCCTCACCTTTCGAATCTATTCTCTCTCTTTCCCTCGCTCTAAATTCACTTTCTCGCTCCTAATCGATCATGCTTCAAAGCTTAGTTCCTCAATCTCCAATCAATTCCAACCCCAGCTCCAATCCTAACTCCTCGATGAAGTCAAAGCGCGTCGAAAGAGACGTCTCCGCCGCCACCGGCGACCATTCCTCCGCCGATGATCCTTCCACTAAGCGTCCTAACTTCTCCTCCGGTGACAAAACGGCCGCCGATGAACAGGAAGACACTGTAATCGAAGGTGAGTCAACGGGGCTAAGACTTTTAGGTCTCCTGCTCCAATGCGCTGAGTGCGTTGCCATGGATAACCTCGAGGATGCCACCGATCTTTTACCTGAAATCTCGGAGCTCTCTTCTCCCTTCGGCTCATCTCCCGAACGCGTCGGCGCGTACTTTGCACACGCACTCCAGGCGCGTGTGGTGAGTTCTTGCTTAAGAGCCTATTCTCCTCTCGACACCAAGTCGCTTACCTTAACTCAGTCCCAAAAGATCTTCAATGCTTTGCAATCTTATAATTCGATAAGTCCTTTGGTCAAATTCTCTCACTTTACCGCCAATCAAGCCATCTTCCAAGCCTTGGACGGTGAAGATCGTGTCCACGTCATTGATCTCGACATTATGCAAGGTCTCCAATGGCCAGGATTGTTCCATATCCTTGCTTCCCGGTCCAAAAAGATCCGTTCAATGAGAATCACCGGGTTCGGATCCTCTTCCGAGCTCCTCGAGTCGACCGGGAGAAGACTCGCCGATTTCGCGACTTCATTGGGTTTGCCATTCGAGTTTCATCCGTTGGAGGGCAAAATCGGAAATGTAACAGATCTGAGTCAACTCGGGGTGCAGTCGAGTGAAGCCGTGGTGGTTCACTGGATGCATCATTGCTTGTACGATATTACGGGGAGTGATTTAGGGACGTTGAGATTGTTGACTTTGGTGAAGCCGAAATTAATCACGATCGTCGAACAGGACCTGAGTCACGGGGGTAGTTTTCTAGGGAGGTTCGTGGAGGCATTGCATTATTACAGCGCGTTGTTCGACGCGCTTGGGGACGGATTAGGTGTGGACAGCCTCGAAAGGCACATGGTGGAACAGCAGCTGTTCGGGAGCGAGATAAGGAACATCGTGGCAGTAGGTGGGCCCAAGAGGACGGGTGAGGTTAAAGTGGAGAGATGGGGCGAAGAGTTGAGACGGGTCGGTTTCCGACCCGTATCGTTGGGTGGAAACCCGGCGGCCCAAGCTAGCCTTCTGCTAGGGATGTTCCCATGGAAAGGATACACCCTGGTGGAGGAAAATGGGTGCCTCAAGTTGGGGTGGAAGGATTTGTCTTTGTTGACTGCCTCAGCGTGGCAGCCGTCCGATTAAAAAATATACTATCATTTTTGTGTATCTAAAAGTTTCTAAATCTCTCAAGATTTTGGTTTATAGATTCATGATAATAACAATAATAATATTGGAGAAACAACTGTGTTCCCTCGTCAATCTTTTTGCTGATGTTGCAGTTCTTTTAAGGAAAAAAAAAAGGGTTTGTTCCATCAACTTTTCAAACATACATGGAGAGATGTGAAAAAGTGAACCAAAAAAAGAAGCTAAAATAAAGGAAAAAAGTAAAGCAAGGAATATCCTTCCATATGGCTCCCGTGAGTGTGGAGGATTATCACATGGTGATAATGATATCATAGTAATTGCTTTTGCTTAAATTTCATTTTTATTGTTTTTCTCTTATGTTGAGCTGAGGATGCTGGGCAATTCTCCGTTTCCTGTATAAATTGTTCCCATACCCTTTTATTCTTGCACTCGAGAAATTTTAATTACTACTTATTTATGAATCCAAAAAACTTAGCCTTGGGTGGGTTTCATTTTTGCTACTAGCTAAGCCGAGGAAGCTCGTCATTTTTCCTTTTGTACTGATGAATTTAAGATTTTATATTAAAAATAATTATATAATTCAATTTGAAATAAAAACTAATTTTATATATAATTAAAAAATTAAAAAATAAAAAAATGATTTTTTGAATTTGAAAAGATTGTTTATTTTTAATTTTAAAAAATATATATATGTCAATGTGTTGAGAAAATTAGCAGCCACACCCACAGGTCATAGCAGCATTACTCAATAATTTTATCCTGGCAGTGAAAGTGACGTGGTTTGATCTAATCTAGGGGTTCGAAGCCTGAAAAAGTGTACTAGTGTTAAGGCAGAATGTGAAATTATTGATCATTGACTAAAGAGGGAGTGAGTCCCACTTTGCAGGTTCTAAGGGGAAGTTGGTCTTTTCCCTGGAAAAACGGACAACGTACAAAACACATGTTTGCTAGTAATAAAGATCTGGCTGTGGGGGCTTCTTGGTCTGTCTTGGGGGGTGCCGGACGCCCGCACCTATTGCCATCCGCCTGTTTTACGTGTTAGTTGATTGATTAAATCAAACACAACCCTCTCAATTTGCTGACGTGTTTGCTTAGCTGCAGCTGAGTGTAACAAAACGAGAAAATAATGAGTGCTATCGTTATTGTAATTCTTCGATTTTTTTTCCACATTTAAATCATATAATTTTTTAAAAAATTAAAATTAAAATTAATAATAATGACTGATTTAAATTTTTATATAAGTTTCAATATACATCCCTAAGATTAAAATTATTTTGATATCAATTGTAATCACTCGAATCCAAATACTACTAACTCAATAAATTTTCAATTCTAAATTGGAATAGAATTTTCGAATCTTAAACTCAAGTTATTAATGATGATCGATTTAGATTTTTAATAAATGTTAACAATTACATTTACATTTGATATAAATTGAGATACTGTATAAATGATGTTTAGTGTTTTACTAGAAATGTAATTGTTGAAAATATAATATTATAATATTTGATATAAATAAGAATATGTGAATTAAAATCTTGAGAAAATCGCATTACACTGTTTGGTTTGGAAGCATTTTATTGAAAATATAATATTAATTTACAAAATTATCTTTGTATATTAAAATATAAAGTTACATTCTTTTTAATGTAAGATTTTAGGTTTTCAAACTTTATCCCTTAAATTAGTAAATAATAACATAACAAAAGAAATAATATTTAAATATTAAAATATATGAAGTTATTATTTTTTTAATTTTTTAATTTTTTTATACTAATGTCGATAAATATTAAATATAATGATTTTTTTTGTAATAATGCCTAAAAATATTAAAAATAAAAAAAATTATCCAAAGAGTTTTCATTTCTTTTTGTCATTGAACTTCTTTGACTAATGAGTTTTTGTTTTTATTTTTCTAAAATAAATAGAAAATAATAATAATAATAATAATATTAGTAGTAGTAGCTGTAGTATTTTATTTTTTTTACAATCAATTTTCTAGTAGTCAATAAAAAAGAAAATATTTATAAGTATATATGAATGGTGGGAGCATCTCGTGTATTTTTAATACTTCCTTTTGTATACTTCACATTTCATGGTGTGTTTTTAGTGTATGCTAGTATTTAGCTCTCTATCTATCTGTTTGACATATTACAAAAAAGAATTTGTTATCCTATGATCTAAGACATAAATGCCCTAATTTGACCAATAAGGTCAGTAAATTAAGATAGCACTAGGAATAAAATCTAGACATATTGTTTCAAAAAATCTTTGAATTATTTTTAAAAAATCTAAATATATTTTTATTTTTCTATTATATTCAATCAAGCTTGTATAGTTTTATTTTCAATCAAATTACTTCTTGTAATTTATAGTTTATCATTAATTAAAATGTCATTATCATTTTATATTCATGAAATACAAACATGATATTTATGTGAAGGATGAAAATGTCCAACAATGATGTCTTTATATCATATCAATGTATCGTGATATCAACATGTTGTGTAATATAGAATAATAAGAAATATTTTGATTAATAATAATTAATTATAAAAATTTATTTAATTTAAAATAAAAATATAAAAATTTAATTAAACATAATAAAAAATTTTAAAAATAATTTAAATTTTTTATTTAATAAAACCTCTTGCCTTGGGAAAAAAAAAAAAAAAACTCTCTGCCTTGGGCATGACCAGACCAAATTACCCGGTCTAACCAATCGTCATTCACCTCTCAGCCAGTGGCCTAGGTTCCCAATTAACCCAAAAAAACCTTTAACGCTTTCGTTGGTTCAAAATCTCCCTCGAACCAACAAAGAGACTAATTTATCGTTGAAACCTCAAAAACCCAACAGGTAGCAGTAAAAACGGAAACCAATTGGGCTCAAGGCAACCGGTCCTCCTCTCCCAAACCGGTTCACTCGGTTCATTTGCTCAGATGAACCACCGAAACCAGAAAAACGAAGTAAGTTTGTGTAATTCTACCTAAATTTCATTGCTTTTTAAAGTAAAAAACAGGAGTTTGTTTTAATGGAGTTGAATTTGACGCCTATATCAATTACTAAGCAAAAGCAAGATCCTGCCTGGAACCATTGTGAAGCGTTTAAAAATGGGGAAAGATTACAAATTAAGTGTATGTATTGTGGCAAAATGTTTAAAGGGGGTGGGATTCATAGGTTTAAGGAACATCTTGCCGGTCGAAAAGGTCAGGGTCCAATTTGTGAACAAGTTCCACCTGGGGTTCGGGCTCTTATGCAAGAAAGCTTAAACGGGGTTTTACTGAAACAAGACAAGAAGCAAAATGCAATTCCCGAATTATTAGCCTGCGGTGGTAGTAGTCCACACGCCGGTGAGATAGACAAATCTGCCTACTCTGATGATGTGAACAATGGGGTCAAACCCATTCAAGTTTTGAACTCTTTGGAACCTGATTCTAGTTTAGTGTTGAATGGGAAAGGAGAAGTTAGTCAGGGAATTAGAGATAGTAGAAAAAGAGGAAGAGATAGAAGTTTGTTAGCAAATAGTCATTCTTGTGCCAAAAGTGATCTTGCATTGGTTTCAATAGGGGCAGAGAATCCGGTTCATATGGCCATAGGGCGATTTTTGTATGATATTGGAGTGAACTTGGATGCGGTTAACTCGGTTTATTTTCAACCAATGATTGATGCTATTGCTTCCACGGGATCAGGGATTGTACCACCCTCCTCTCAAGACCTTCGAGGGTGGATATTGAAGAATGTGATGGAAGAAGTGAAGGATGATATTGATCGATACAAAACAATGTGGGGGAAGACAGGGTGTTCTATTCTAGTTGAGCAATGGAGCCCAAAAAGTGGCCGAACTTTGTTAAGTTTTTTGGTTTATTGTCCTCAAGCAACTGTGTTTTTGAAATCAGTGGATGCATCCCGTGTTATTTTTTCTGCAGATCATCTGAATGAATTGCTTAAGCAGGTAGTTGAAGAAGTAGGAGTCGAGAATGTTGTGCAAGTAATCACTAATTGTGAAGAACAATATTTTTTAGCTGGGAAAAGGTTGATGGAGTCATTTCCTTCCCTTTATTGGGCTCCTTGCTTGGTTCATTGTGTGGATATGATGCTTGAGGATTTTGCTAACCTTGAGTGGATAAGTGAAACAATTGAACAAGCTAAATCTGTCACAAGATTTGTCTACAATCATAGTGTCGTTCTGAATATGATGAGAAGATTTACTTTTCACAATGACATTGTGGAACCAGCAGTTACTCGTTTTGCTTCAAACTTTGCAACGTTGAAAAGAATGGCTGATCTTAAGCTAAAATTGCAGGCCATGGTTAATTCTCAAGATTGGTCGGAATGCCCATATGCAAAGAAGCCAGGGGGTCTAGTGATGTTAGATGTTGTTAAAAATAGGTCATTTTGGAATTCATGCATCTTAATTGTGCGATTAATATATCCCCTCTTGCAAGTTCTAGAAATAGTTGGTAGCAAGAAGAGATCTACAATGGGATACGTTTATGCTGGAATTTACCGAGCAAAAGAAACAATTAAGAAAGAACTTGTCAAGAAAGACGATTATATGGTCTACTGGAATATTATAGATCATAGATGGGAACAACAGCGACATATTCCTCTTTATGCTGCAGCTTTCTTCCTTAACCCCAAGTTTTTCTACAGTATTGAGGGAAATATACACAATGATATCCTGTCATCAATGTTTGATTGCATAGAGAGATTGGTTCCTGATACAAACGTCCAGGACCAAATTGTCAGAGAAATACATTTATATAAAAATGCTACTGGAGATTTGGGAAGGCCGATGGCAGTTAGAGCCAGAGACAATTTGCTTCCTGGTAGGGATCCATATATAGAGTGGAATTCTGAAGTTACTATTTCTAGCTCTAGTTTCATTGCAACTATTATGGTGATTACCACCATTTCTGGAACTCTAGTTTCATTAAGTTGAAGTCAAGAAAATAAACTCCTGCACACCCCTATCACAAAGATGCCTTAGAACTTCAGGACCTACCACCAAGTTTTCCTTCAGGATCTTTTCATCCTGAAAAAGTAACACTGTGATTTTGTATAGATTTATGATGTGTATTAGAAAAAAAAAAACTCGTCTTTCTTTTTCTGAATTGAGACCACTATGATTTTTAACTTCAGAATTAATGATTAAAAGATAGGAGAGAGATACATATTTAAGTGTTTTTGACCCATGCCCCTACCTTCAAAAGAATATCATGTATTTGCAACTGTGATCTAATTGCATTTTCTGTCATATTCGTTGATATTATTAGGTGAATGGTGGTCTATGTATGGTGGAGGTTGCCCAAATTTGCAACATTTGGCCATCCGCATTCTTAGTCAAACTTGCAGCTCAATTGGGTCCAAGCCAAATAAGATTTCTATTGAAGAAATACATGACACAAGGAATTTTCTTGAGCATCAAAGACTTAGTGATCTTGTCTATGTTCGATACAACTTGTACCTGAGACAAATGTAAGTTGAAACACTAAACCCCGACTTTCATCTATCAGAAGTATTCAATAACTGGATGGTAAGGAAAATGCTGACTTTCCACTAAATTCTTTTTGTAGGGTTCTTAGAAGCCAAGACAAGGATTCTGCGGACCCCCTCTCATTCAACAGCAAAGAAATTGGTGATGACTGGATTGCTTATAATGCAGTATGTGAAGAAGATTATGGGAGTTCAGATTGGATGTCACTTGATCCCCCGGTTGGTAGCAGAATGCTTTCAGGAACCTCAGGTGATGAAACTGAAGACTTCTTGGGTACAGGTAACTGCACTTCCATGTGTTCTATTTCCTAGTTTATAGAAGTCTTTGGAAAGATAATAAACAAGTACTTCTGGCACGCGTGCAGGGTTTGCGGATTTAGAGATTTTTAATGGATTGAAGGGGGTGGAGGACATTTGAAAATACGGTGGTCCAGCAGAAACTGGTTAAATTGGAGAATCCATTTTCACATGAGGTAGGCAGTTTAAAACGATTTCTCCATTTGAAGAATTTATGATTGTGGCTGGTAATGCCATAGCATTCTGGGTAAGAAACATGTTAGACAAAGGAGGAGAAAGTGAAAAAAGTTGACTCTGGTGATGGGGGAATGAATTCATGGTGTAGGTTTAGGAAATTTTGCTCCCTGTAAGGTTGAAATTCCTATTGAGGCTCTGCTCTCGCCAACATACTGAGGGAGCAAAGCTGTACTGTGTTCAATGTTCATACTTGAGAAAAGGGAATTTACCTCATTATAAAAGGATCTTGATTATAATCTAATTTGCTCCAATGTAACCTCCAAAACTGGATCAGTTTCATTCAGCTTTCTTCAAGAATAGCTTCCTAGGCTTCTTCACAGAGAAGACGAAAGGTTAGGATCAGGATTAAATGGTGGGTGTTAACCTCCCGAAAGGCTTAAGTTTGCAAGGAGATAAACCAGAAACATGTCCAACCCAATCAATTTACGGAATACAAACTTGAATGATGATAACATAAACCAACTGTGCTTTGACAAACAGGGCAAGGGAAGGAATGAAAACAAGTTCCCCAACCAACCTCAAAATCTGAGCAAGAAAGCATACACAAAATAAAGCTTTCCTTTCTGCTGTGCATGACTTATATGAAGAAGGAAAAATACAAAAAGAAAAATCAACCAAGAACCACGACACCTAACCTAATAACGCTTTCCCAAGATAACACCAATGATCACTGACACAAGGGCTACTCCCAAAATGAACTTCAAGCTTGTCAAAGGAGAAGCCTCCTCAGTGTGGGTAACTGAGGAGGAGGAGGCAGCTTGCACAGAAGCTGCTTCCAACTTTTTCTTACTCTTACGTTTTGATGGTGCTGAAAAAGTTAATCCATCAATATCCCTGGATTTGACCTCTAATCCATCCTTGGATTCAGCCGCACTCCCATCACCCTGCAACATGATTTCTTGTAAGCAACTTTTAAATTTTCAAGAAATAAACCCTAATAAAGTTGGAAGATAAGCACATTTTAATTCTTTTCACCTGTTGTACCTTTTGAGCTTCTGTGAGCAGGCAAACCTCTTTTGATAGATTTTTAGGATCTAGATTTCAATTGTTGTGGCTTTTCTTTCATGGCTTCATCTTTCTTTCCCATACTTTTAAGGGTGTGATGTGAAGTGAATGTGAAAGGACTGGAAGAGGAGGAGATTAATATATGAACTCACCTTCACTTTGGCTTCAGCCAGTTGCAACTTCTCTCCCAACTTTTTGACCTGCTCCTCGAGAAGTAATGCTTCTTTATTTTTGGCTTCAAGCTCATCAAGGGAACGCTTTAAAGCTGCTTCTCGTTCCAACTCTTTCTGAGAATCTGCTTCTTTCTGTTCGTTTCAAAGTTTTAACAGTGTACAACAAATGATTACGCTCAATTGTTTACTACTTATAATTCAAATATGACAATGATGAGAACTCTTGATTCAAATTTAGCAGTTTAACTTGATGTAAAAATAGTTGCCAAACTTGTATTGATTGTCAATTTATCATACAAAAAAGCATAACAAAGCTGCCAAATCTTAATAGATTTAGTGTCTAACCTGTTCAGTAATAGTTATCTGAGCAAGTTGTAGATCTCTTTGCAGTTGAAGCACTTGTTCATTGATAGCATCTCTATCACTGATTTTTTGTGCATGATCCTCTAATTTTGAAGTTAATTCTGCCTCTCTGACAGAGGCAGCCGTCTTAACACTTTCAACCTACATGCAGCAAACAAAATAATCAGAACTATATAAAATCACATTAATTTCAAAACGTTAATAGTCAGTTTCCTTCTTTATTAACAGAGTATAACTACCTCTTCTTTCAATTGAGTTTCAACAGTCACCAACTGTCCTTCAAGATCTCTGACACGAGTTTGCAGCACAGAACTCTCGGCAATCTTAGCCTTGAGATTTTTAATCTCCAATTGTAAAGATTCTTTGTTTTCTTTTTCTTCTTTCAATTGCTCTTCAAGCTGTAATATTACAGATTGAAGTTCCTTCTTTGTATTTTGATGTGTTTCATTGAGCAGGTTACTCTCCTCCATCAGCGAAGAAATCTGTAACATTAAAAATGAATTTTAAAGTAACTGATATTACGAAAAGGAAAATCATCATACTGTTTTTTATTAAGCTACTAGTAAAATTTTCAACAAACCTGAGATTCTAATCTCTTCCCTTCAGAAGTAAGCTGTTGTGTTAAATCTTCTATAGCCTTCCTTGAACTGTGAAGTTGTTCAGCTGTTTCATCCTTCTCTATCACGACTGCAGACAGTTTGCCCTCCAAATCACTAAGTTTTGACTCATGCATGGCGAGTTCCTGAGTCAGCTTCAAATTTGCCACAGCTAGTCCTCCACTCTCCTTTTCAAAGTGAGCAGACTTGGTTTCCAGTTCCTCAACAAACCTTTCCAGTTGCTTTAATTTAACAAGAGTCTCTTCCACCTCAACTTTTCGAGATACAGCTAATGTGGATGCTTCATGAGCTTGTTCTTCATATGTTTTAATTTGGCCTTCAAGCAAATTTAGTTTTTCAATCAATTCATTGGCTTCTGATTCTTTCTTAGCGTATTTCTCAATAGCTTCATGTAACTGTGCTTCTGCTTCCACGATTTGGGCTTCAGCTTCAGCTCGAAGTTCTGAGGCTCTTGTATGCTGATCTGATAATTCTCTAATTGTGTACATATGAGAAGCAACTTCTTGAGCAGTTGCTTCCTTCTCAGAAACAGCTGAATTAAGCAATTCCTGAAGTTCATCAACTCTGCTCTTGAGCTGAATGTTTGTCTGAACTAAAAGTTCATTCTCTGAGGAAGACTGAACAGCTTTATTTTCTGCTTCCAATATCTCTTTTCTGAGCTGTTCATTATTGCTTTCTAAAGAAGCCAGCTTTATTAAACTCTGATCCAATTCTTCTTTTAGAGATGTGGACTTTCCAGCTGCTTCAGCAACCTGTTCTTCATAAACCTTTACCTGATCTTCAAAAATTTTAAGTTTCTCAAACAGAGATTTGGCCTCTGACTCCTTGTTGGTGAAGTTTTCCATTGCTTGTTGGAGCTTAAGTTCTGAATCCCTTGTTAAGGATTCATGTGATGATTCAAGCTCCAAGTTTCTTGCACTAGCTTGCTCTATTACTCTTACATGTTGCTCTAGTTGCTCTTCAGCAGATTTGAGCTTTTCCATTACCTCGCTTTCTCTGAAACCGGCAGCCTTAAGATCATTTTCAATGCTTTCCAACTTCTGCTGTGTCATATTTAAATCACTCCGCAATATTTCCACTAGATTTTCTGCTTCGGCAAGCTTCCCGGTGGAGTCATGGGATGCCTCTTCTAACTTTTTCTTCTCGTCTGTTGCTAAATTCAAGCACTCTGTCAATTCCCTTTCCTTCTCATTGGCCATTTGCAATGCAATTTCAAGGCTTGATGCCCTAGTTTGGAATGCCTCAAGTTCGGATGCAAGTTCAGATATCTGTCCTGAGTATCTCGTGGACTCATCTTCAGCATCCTCACATTTTTTTTCTAATTTGCTTATCTGTTCCTCAAGTTCCTGAATCCTGTACTTCTCTGCTTCAAGTAACAACTCCAACTCGTTCACCTTCTTATCGGCACCCTCTAATTTGGAATGAGATGTCTGGAACAGATCCTCTAGCTCAAGGCTTCGCTGATGACTCATATTAGCTCGGTCCTCATGTTCAGCACTTCTCTCCACAGCGATCTTCAACTCCTCTGCAAGCTCTGAGTTCCGAGCTGTTGACTGGTTTAGAGCTGACTCTAGCTCTGCTACCTTCTCCTGGTACTCCTGCATTTGATTGTTCAGCAGTTTCTTTTCTTCCTCAACCTCTCCCAACTTTGTGGTGAGTTCAGATATTTTCCCAGAGAATTCTTTCAGTTCTTTCTCAGCTTCAAACCCTTTCAATTCTAATAAATTTAACTGTTGTTCAAGCTCCACATTCCTCTGCTCAGCTGCTATAAAGCGTGCCTCAAGCTCCCTCAGTTTCAATGTTGCATCTTCTGCTGCTTCATTTGAAGCTCGAAGTATATCCTCCAGCTCAAGATTCTTTTGAGTAGCAGTTGCTGCAGCAGCTCCAGATTCATTATGGAGCTCTTCTAGAGATTTCAGTTTCTGCTCAAGCTCCTCATTATTAGACAGAGCCTGAGACAAAAGAGAATCAGTTTTGCAGAAATTCTCATTTGAAACCTTCAGTTTTTCTTCAAGTTCACTGCACAGCTCCTTCATCTGTGCTGCATTAGTGTTGAGATCTACTGCAGCTGTTTCTAGAGCTTCTTTTTCTTTTAGCACTTTACTTAATTCTTCCTGTACAATCGACACCTGTACTTCTTTGTCCTTCAGCCCAGCTTCAACCAATTCCCTTGCTTTCGCTACCTCCTCCAGTTTCAACTTGTTGTCTTCCAACTCGGAAACCTTTGCTTGCAGATCTTCTTTACTTGCAGCAAAAATGTTCTCAAGAGTTGAGATATCTTCCTTCACCTTGGATTCTGAAGCCTTTGTCAGGTCCAACTCTTGAGTCAGTTCACTGACAAGAGCTTCCTTTGATGCTAGTCTTTGCTCCAAGTCCAACACTAGTGACTTAGAAAGTGCCAACTCCTCCTGAGCAGCAGAAAGTTCTGCTGTAGTGCTTTGAAGTGCTGCGTTGACCTTCTGGTTTTCTGCAACCTTCTCATTCACGGCCTTGAGTTCTTCCTTCAGGGAAGCCATCTGATCTTCCATTTCTTTTGCACTAAGTTTTGCAGTTTCAAGCAATCTCTCAAACTCCAATGCCCTCTGGGTCTCAGACTCAGCATGAAAGCCACTTTGTTTGTGCAGTTCTTCAAACTTCCTTGCCTCTTCTGCAGAACTCTGCAGATCCTGCTCCAACTCTTGCATCCTCTTTCTTGAGATATCAATCTCAATGTTGAGACCATCAAATGCTTCCTTCACTTCAGTGAGTTCCTTCTGTTTTGCCTCTTGAGCTTGCAAAGCCTCTTGCAAATTGGTTAGCTGTAAACTGTATCTCTGCTCAGCTTCAATGATCTGCTCTTGCAATTTCTTATGACTGAGATCAAGTTCATTGTATTTCTTTCCCCCTTCATCCAACTTATCCTTTGCAAGCAAAACCTCATCCTGCAGCCGGCTATTTTCTGATTCAGACTGCTTTAATGCTCCAGTCAATCTTTCAAATTCAAGCTCGAGTTCCTTCATCTTTTCTTGGGCTTCAAGAAGTTCTCTACTTGAATTGCTTAAGCTTCTTTCCTTGATGGTTAGCTCATTATCCTGCACGGATGCAGGCTTAGCCACATTAGAACCATCCTTCATATCCAGTGCTTCCTTCTCCACTTTAATGAACTCTCCATCAAAGGTGGTTTCTTCCTCTTCTTTCTTTCCTACTACTTGAGGCAAGTCTCCGTTTGAGGCCTGTAGTGTATCCATGCCATCATCATTAGAAACAACTGATCAACCTCAAATACTAAAGTGTGCATCACAGTCAAGAACAACAGAATTTGACATAAATTCAAGCATTCCTAATTTTGTGAAGTGGTGTGACAGTTCAGCTAAGAGACTAAATTGCTTTCAGTAAAATTGAAAATAAAAAAATGAAGCAAATTTATGGGCACCGCCAATTTGAATGGTGGATTTAACAGAGAATAAACTGAACTGTTGGCGAAACACCCAGGAAAGTGAAGAGAATTAAAGCAGTATAAATTCTAGATTCTTGCTTGTAGTTTGGAAAAACATTGTAAAGGTTGGAATAAATGAACCAGAAATGACCATTTCAAAGTTTAATATGCAAAAGAAATGAAAACGTCAGCCTGTTATACTTGCAAATTAAAAAACCAACTGACAAAAATTGCAGAAGATAGAGATATGCTACTACCTTCACACTTTCAGTGTCCTCAACAGCTTCCTTCACTGGGATTTCAGTACTGACTAAAGTCTCTCCTTCCATATTTAAATTAAATTGCTGCTCTTAACACTTGTTCACCTGTGATCATTGAAGTTCACCAGTTCAGAATTACATGAAACAAGAGAGAAAACATGTACTCATTAGAAATTAGTTTCAGTAACATTGTACTGAAACTAAAAATAATAATAATAAATGAAGTCCTAATCCCATTCCAAAGTTCTTACCCAAAAATATGAAAAACAAACAAAAAACTCCAGAATTTAGTCTTCAAAGCAATGATGTCCCCATTGATGGTTAAGGCAATAATATCATGTTCCTTACAGTAGACAACACCCTAGATCATAACACTAATATGCATTTTAATAATTAGTTCAGTAAATCTTTTGGGTACAAGGTGAGATAGTCCCAGTTTTGGAAAGTGCATTTGCTTTACTTCTTTTTAAACTTACTCTATGTACCACTATGAATATCCAATGTTTAAAAATTCAAAAGTTTGAAGTAATTATTAACTTTTAAAGCGAAAACAGCTTCACATTCATCTCTTGATTATGTATAGAATTGGGGAAAAGGTTTATTAATTTCATAAAATTAATTAAGTCTGACTTATGAGCAGTGGACACTTGCAATGAGCCAAGGCGGGTATTGCAATGGATTCTGAATTGATAAAAGAAATGGGCAGGGGCTAGATCAAGAATCAAGATGATAGTTCAAACCTAGGAACGTTATGATTCTTCAGAACAAAACAGAAAAAGGAGTAATGAAAGGAAAAAGCAGCAGTAAATTATTGTTAGATGATGATTGTCCTTTTCGACAAATGTTCCTTTGTAAATTGGAATGAATGATGCAAACTTTGAATGGTGTGCCGACAACGGACTTGGCATGAGCAAAGATGCCATCAGAAAACTCTAATCCTATGTGCCAATTAATTACCACTCAACACCACCCTGTTCGTTTTCCTTCTCTGTTTACCACTTAACGCCGCCCTGCTCGTTTTCCTTCTGTGTCTTTTTCTCACTAAACTAAAAAAATTTTGTCCTCTTTTACACTTTTTTTTTTTAAGCGTAACGTTTCCTTTTAGGTTGTGCTAATTGTTTTTAAGGTTAAATAAAAAGAAGAAAAAAGATTCTAGAACTAACAAATAAAAAATCGTTTTTCGAAAAATATTGTGATCGTGTGTTATAGTGCCCATTTGTACTTTTCCAACCCATAGCCACATGATTGTAGATCACCGAAAATTCGACCTCCCGATCAAACCATGTGAAGTCGTCATGTGAGATCAGTAACTTTGTAGGACCCTAACTAAATTTCCATTTCTCTTCCGAATAAAATCAAATTGATTATAATTGAACCATCCGTGCATCTCACGTATGAATCTACCGTAAGTGAAAACAAAACAATTGGAGCAAAACTTTGAACCGAAATGAAACTGCCCAAACAAAGAAAAAGAGAAAGAAAAAAACGAAAGCACTGAGAGAGGGGGTCCCATCAAAGTAGGCACACCATCACTTTAGCTTAATTTTTGTTCTATGGCATATCCATCTACCAAAGTTTATTTGATAAACGCGTGACAGCTCGATTTCTGTTTCAAGAATTAAGTCCCCCTCCTTTCTCCCTCACACTGCTGCTTTCATCTTTCCCAATTTTTTCGATAGTAATCCGTTACTTATCATCACTTCCTATAATTACGTAAAAAGACAAAAGGTTTAAAGAGAATTGCTTTATCAAACCAAGTTTTACTGAACATTAAAAGGAGTGATGATCACAAAGTAAACCTTATTCATTTTTTTACTTCTGCCAACCTAGTTAAGGGGCTAAAAGTCCATTCAGTAACTGTTGTAAGTGGAGTGCAAATAGCCAATTTGATGAATAATTTTAAAAATACGAAGGAATTCTATACGTTACGGATTCCTTTGAGATCTAAACCATTTCAAGGCTACCCCTACCTAACATCCCACACTAGTAAATGAGATGAAAAAAAAAAAAATTAAAACAGTATATAAGTTTAAACAAAGACGATGCTAATATTAATTTGCAGAGAAAATTAATTTAATTTCCTGCAGCAATCAAAAAAGAGTGATCAAAAGATGGAATTAGCGATGATAAATAGGAATCAACTTCTGATGATCAATCAAAATCAACAGTCCAAACAAGTGATGGAAAGAAAGAGTCGCTACTTTCTTCCACTTCCCAGAGCAAAACTGGAAAATCGTCCACTACATCACATGTAATCTAAGTTATATCTGATCGTGCTGATCATTCAGTTTCTGTACAAGTTTAGTTTGTCAAAAGCCTATAAAAACCATTGGCACAAACACAAATTCAAAAAAGCAGAACAAAAAAACTTAGTATTAACCGATCTCGAAGAAGAAAAAGCACAAAGAATAACGAGAAAACAGAACGGCTTTTGCAGAAATAGCAGAGGAATATATCTAAAATAATTCACGTGAACAACAAGTGATTGTATATAAAAGTATATACATCAATACATGCAAGACGGAAAGAAAAAGGAATCAAAAGAGATAAAAAGGAATACTTGCCTGATGAGCAAAAGTTGGATTAGATTTGATTTGCTTTGCTTTGGCTTGGCTTACTATTTGTTTAATGGTGTTGTATTTCGGGAAGCTACGAAAAAGAAGAAAATGGTGAAAATTGGAGGAACGAGAAAGGAGAAGGGGTGAAGAATGGTGGAGGTGATGAAAAATTTGTGTAAGACGAGAGAGAACCTTTGGTTTATAAAGTAGAGAGAGTAGGACTCCACTTCTGTGTAAGTGGGCCTCACTTCAACAGCCAATGCCACAACAACTGGGTCGGAACGCTGCCCATTTTGCTTTGCCCCAATATATTGCCCATAGATTTCTCCTAAACTACATTCCATGCCATTCCTCTTTTTTAATTTTAATTTTAATTCTTTTTTTTTTCGTTTTAGCATGTAAATTTTTGCTAAATTTTTCTAATTTTATCCTTTTTTTTCTCTATTTTCTTATTTTTGTCTGATAATGGGATAATCCGATTACTTATACATATTACATATGATAAATCAATACATTTGGAAAAAAGGATTAATTTAGAAAGAATATTTTATTTTTCTTGAGTAAATATAAGATTTTGAAGATTTGGCCAATCTAATTACATTTACAAATGGTATCAGATGCATTTAAGGCAAGAATCCACTAACATTAATTATTTCGCTTCAATGCTAAAACATTCATGCCATTGGCCAGTGCCTTTGGTCCTAGCGAATCCAATTTGAACATTTTAATCATCATTTTAATTTCATTGGAAAATCTAGTAATTTTCCAGATTGAGCACCATCTATTAAAGTATGAAAGTGAATACATATATATATATATTCTCAATGACACATCGATCCAAGCATGTTTACGTTATCAGGAGAAATTGGATTAGAAAAGTACTAAATTAATTAGTAAATTGTAATTGGTAAATTGATACAAAATTGTAATTGTAATTGTATTAAAAAGTACTAAATTACCAGCATTAATTAATTGGTAAATTGATACAAAAAGATGATAAATGTTAATTATATATATCTTATAATATTCTATATGTATATATAAAAGTTAATTTTTGGGACTTAAGTTTCTCTTAATATGATTATAAATCCATTTTTCTCCCTAGAATCCTTTCCACTTCTACCAATATTTGTCCTTTTTTCATATAAACGAAAATACAAAAGCAATCATCTTTTTTCTTTCTTGGAAACAATGTCAAGTTCCAAATGATTTCATTGTAATTTTAAGTTTCAATTGTTGATGCAGATGTTGAGGAGATAATGATCAGTAAGTGGGGTAAAGTTTAGCATTGTGTTTAGTGCTCAACATAAGAGTAAATTTGTTTTTTAAAACAGTAGAAATAATTTCACCCTATTGCGGGCTAGAAATTATTAATCACGAATTATTAAGAATTTATTTAGTTGATAATACTTTGCTTACTTGTTTGTTGTTATTTACTTTTTTATTTTTAGAAGAACTCTTATAGACTAAAAGCAAAAGAAAAAAAAAATACATGCAATATTATCATAACTAATTACCATTAATAATTTTTTAGTATTTTATACTTGTAGTTGGGATTTAACTATTTGTTTTCCTTGAATTCTTGAAAATATATATAATTTTAGCTCATGAAAAAAAGGAAAATATAATTTTATTTCTTTTATTAAGAAAGAACTAAACCATGGTTATAATAAGATCATAAGTCCTTTAGTAAGTTTATCCTTTATGATAGAAAGACAAAGCACTATATTTACGCGATAAATACTTAAGATCATTCTAATTTAATGCAAGTTATTATTTGACCGCTCATTCAAAAGTTGTTACACATTAAATGTCATTTTTATACAATTTACACGTTAAATATTATACTTTTGTTATGAATATATGTGTGAATGTCCATTATGTCACATACGAGTGTAATTTGATTTTAACTCTTATATTTGATTATGTATACTTAGATTTGGTTGTAGATTAGATTGGATTAAAATTTAGATTTAATATATCTAAATCAAATCTTAGCATTATCTTTATTTTGTAAATTTTATCTAGATATGGGTTATTAGCCTATAAATAGGCCTCATTCTTCATTTGTAAATATATATTCTTGAATAAGATCTTCTTACTTTATTAATACTTTTCTCTCATAGATGTTCTTTTAGATTATATTTCACAACACCTTGTTAGCAATACGTTATTAACATGATTCTCTAATCTCTCAAGTTTTAGTATCATTTAGTTGTCATCATCTCCAAGTCCAAGTTTTGATATTATTTAGTTTTGATCATCTCAAAGTTGAAGTTCCATTTCTTCAAGTTTCAAAAAGATTTCAATAGTTGGTCTTTGATTTTTGGTTTTAACAAATTAGGTAAGTGGATGAGTAATTTACCCACTAGAAGTGGATGGGTAATTTTACCCCGTTTGTTATGGATGGATAATTTTTCTCGCTAAAAAATCAAGTAAGTGGATGGATAATTTTACTCGTTAGAAGTGGATGGATAATTTTATCAGTTAGAAGTCGATGGATAGCTTTATCCGTTAGGAGTGGATAGATAAATTTACTTACAAGAAGTGGATGGATACCTTTATCCATGAGAAGTGGATGGATACATTTATCCAAGAAGTAGATGAAAACCTTACCCACTGGAAGTGGATAGATATCTTTACCCACTAGAGGTGGATGGAAGTGAGTAGATACATTTACCCAACAGTAGTGGATGGATACCTTTATCCACCAGAAATGGATGAGTAGTGAAGAGATATAAAAAAAAGACAAAAGTAGACAGAATAAAAAAAATATTTTAAATGTTTGTCATCAATGTAGCATGAAAGGTCATTGGTTACATATCTATCGTACATCAATACATCTTGTTGAACTTTATCAAGCATTAGTGAAAGCTAAAAGGAAACAAAATATCGAAACAAATTTTATTTAAGATAATTTTAACCATAGCCAAGTTGATATAATACATCTAGATGTTGTAGTTTTTCTTGTCTACCTTAAAATAGGAATTAATCATATGATTGATGATTAAAATATACAAGAATAAAATTTCTTAAATAATTTGTTGGTATGTTTTAGCATAATTTTATTATGAAGACATTTTTATATGTTCTCATTACATTTAAATGATATATTTTTATTATGCGTTTTAATAGTAAATTACATATCTAATGTTATCTTATGTTAACTTGCAAGTTTCTTATTATATATGTATATTATTTTATTAAAAAAAATATGGATGTTCATTTAGATTGTACTACACAAATATTAGAATGATTGAAATTCATACTAAAGTAAACTTGAAGTTTACTAATGATTTGAATATTTGGCATGATAGGTTGAGCCATCTTAAATCAATAATTATATGAAAAATTATTGAAAATTTATGTGCTTATCTACTCAAAAGTTAGAAGATTTTTCAATTTGATGAATTCTCATGTGTTGCTTGTTCTCAAGGCAAATTAATCATAAGGCCCTCATTAGCTAAACTTGGGACTGAATCCCCTACATGTTTGAAACGTATTTAGGGTAATATATGTGGATTTATATATCCACCATGTGGATCATTTAGATATTTTATGATTTTAATCGATGCATCAACTAGATGGTCATATATGTGCTTATTATTAGTTTACAATTTGATATTTACAAGATTACTCGCTCAAATTATTTGTTTGTGAACACATTTTCTTGATTATGCAATAAAGACTATTAGTCTTGACGATGTTGGTGAATTTATATCTCAAGCCTTTAATGAATATTGCATATTAATTAAAATAACTGTTGAACAATCGGTTGCTCATGGTCATACACAAAATGTCCAGCAAAATCATTTATTAAACACTTTAAACTAATTGTAAAGTCATTGCTTATGAAAACTAAACTCCACATTTCTACTTAGGGGCATACCATTTTGCATGTAGCAACACTTCTATGCATCATGCCAATGAGTTATCATAAATTATTCGTTATACAATTGGTTTATGGTTAGAAACCAAATATTTCCCTTCTAAGAATTTTTTAATATATGATATGTGTTCTAATTGCTCTACCACAACGACAAAAATGGGTACTTAAAAGAGGTTAGGAATATATATTAAATATAAATCTCTATCTATAATTAAATATCTAGAACCATTAACAGGAGATTTATTTACGATAAGGTTTATTGATTGTCATTTTGACAAAACAAATTTTTCAATATTAGGGAGAGAAAATAAGTAGCTGGAAAAAAAACTTCTTAAAATGCATTATTATTATTTAGTTTTGATCTTTATACAAATCAATGTGAATTTGAAGTTCAGATTATAATTTCTTTGTAAAATATAGGAAATCAGTTGTTAGACGTATTTACTAACCTAATAACAATAATTAAATTTTATATATCAACTGCAAATGCTCTTAATAGAATTGATCTCCTTGCAAGAAAAGGTACGCTAGAAGCGTAGGAAATCGATAAGTTTTAAAGATAAAATCCTCAAAAAGAAAAAGAGCAAATATACAAGATGATCAACAAGAGGACAAAGAAACCCTAAAAGAGACCCCTAACAATATTGATAAAATTCTAGAAGAAATTCATAGACTTGAAATCATAAAAAATGAAGATATCTCAATAAATTATATCATGATGGGAAAATTCCAAATGATTTCATTGTAATTTTAAGTTTCAATTGTGGATGCAAATGTTGAGGAGATAATGATCAGTAAGTGGGGTAAAGTTTAGCATTGTGTTTACTGCTCAACATAAGAGTAAATTTGCTTTTTAAACAGTAGAAATAATTTCACCCTGTTTCGGGGCTAGAAATTATTAATCATTAATTATTAAGAATTTATTTAGTTGATAATACTATGCTCACTTGTTTGTTGTTATTTACTTTTTTATTTTTAGAAGAACTCTTATAGAATAAAAGCGAAAGAAAAAAAATACATGCAATATTATCATAACTAATTACCATTTATAATTTTTTAGTATTTTATACTTGTAGTCAGGATTTAACTATTTGTTTTCTTTGAATTCCTGAAAATATATATAATTTTAGCTCATGAAAAAAGGAAAATATAACTTTATTTCTTGTATTAAGAAAGAACTAAACATGGCTATAATAAGATCATATGTCCTGTAGTAAGTTTATCCTTTATGATAGAGAGACAAAGCACTATACTTACACGATAAATACATAAAATCATTCTATTTAATGCAAGTTATTATTTGACCACTCATCCAAAAGTTGTTACACATTAAATATTATTTTATACAATTTACACGTTAAATATTATACTTTTGTTATGAATATTTTTGCAAATGTCTATTATGTCACATAAGAGAATTTGATTTGAACTCTTATATTTAATTATGTATATCTAGATTTGGTTGTAGATTAGATTAGATAAAAATTTAGATTTAATCTATTCAAATTAAATCTTAGCATTATCTTTATTTTGTAAATTCTATCTAGATAGAGATTATTGGACTGTAAATAGACCTCTTACTTCATTTGTAAATATATATTCTTGAATAAGGTCTTCTTACTTTATTAATACTTTTGTCTCATAAATGTTCTTTTAGGTTATATTTCACAACGCATTATTAGCAACACGTTATCAACATAATTATCTAATTTCTCAATTTTTTGTATCATTTAATTTTCATTATCTCCAAGTCCAAGTTTTGATAGCATTTAGTTTTCGTCATCTCAAAGTCGAAGTTCCATTTCTTCAAGTTTCAAAAAAGATTTCAATGGTTAGTCTTTGATTTTTAGTTTTAACTAATTAGATAAGTGGATGGGTAATTTTACTCACTAGATATGGATAGATATTTTTACTCGTTAAAAATCAAGTAAATGGATGGATAAATTACTTGTCACGACCCGGAACTCCCCATCGAGCCCATGACAACCGCTGCGAGGCCTCGACAAACATTCTTCACTCCGAATGTCAATCAAAACCTCGCAAAGCTCTCGTATCAGCTTTCGCACTTCCCCGGTGAGCAATAGTTATCAAATATCAAAATTCAAAAGATTACAAATCATTACCAAATCAGAATATAACATATTGTTTTCTGGCTCACAGGGGCATTTTTCTCATTTTTGTCAAAAATCTCAAAACTTGCTAAAAGTGTAGTAGGTAAGCAGAAAATATATATTCAATGATTTGAAAACAAATTAAGTATCTAAAACGTTCATTTGAAGTGAAAATTTGACCATTTGAATATAATAAAAATATTCAATAAAATAAACTATTTTCTTGTAAAATAATTTTCATAAAACTATCGGTACATAATTCTTATAGTGTAAGAGTTAATTATATTCATATATACTATAAAGCAAATAACCAAAGCATAAAATTTCTTTTACAGTAACACGTGGGCTCACATCTAACCAAAATGCATCGGAAGTTGAAAATCTACAGCTTTTACCGATTCGAGTCCAAATGAAGGTTCTTGTCAAAGTCAGCTAACTATGAAATTCCTCGAGCCTGAAATATGAGGAAATGAGGGTGGTGAGATTATAAAATCCAAGTGAGTAAACAGATATCATCTAAACTATCTAAAGTCGAGTAAATAGAGACAATTGAAATAAGTCATCATACTATAATTTCATTACCTTTCAACTCATTTCAACCAAATAAAATCAATCCATAAAAATCGAGTAATCAACTTGGCTTATGAATTTCTTAAAACTTTGACTCGTGCAAAAACTCATACTCGGTGATACCTTGCGCAGGGCATCCAACCGAGTCTGCCAAGGTTGTTAAAATTTTTGTATACACTTAAAATATATTTTTAGTTTGAGAAAAATACAGTCGTTCCTTGACGTTGGTTGAGTTCCCCTTCACGTGGTGATTTGACGTGAAGTGAACCCTAAGCTTTACCCTAGGAGATACCCTACGCGCCTCTCCGTTCAAGGTAAAAATATAATGGAGTTTACCGTGCTCCTCTAATAGGCTGGTCCACTGAACCCCCTCTGCAGTGAATAATTAATATATACTCCACTAATCAATAAAATTCATTCTAGTATGACATGACAATTTATCACAACCTAACCTCTCAAGGCTGAATATTCAGTACAAATAATTTTAACACCAAAATCAGTTTAGCCACTCATGCTCATATATTCTCATAAGCCATTCAATTTAAAATCATAAATTTACAACACAAGCAGGCAGTCTCCAATTACTCTATTTTCAAAACCAGTATTCGATTTTTTCAGAAAATTTATAAAATCATTTTATAAAATCGTAATTTCTCCTAAAACATAACAATTTACCATTTAAACCCATTTTTCATAAAATCACACAATTGTATAAAACTAATCTAGATAATTAAGATGATAATAAGTTCACTCACAGTTCTAGGAGTCGATGTACTCCTAATCCCAGTCTCCAAGCACAATCTCTGTACTTTTATTAGTGTACTTTACTCACCACCTATCCACAATGTACAATACAAAATTCACCACATCAATGCTTGACCATTATAAAATCAATTCAGGCTTGGTATATATACATGATATGATATACAACTTATCCGACTACCGCTTAAATGCGATGCTGACCTAATTTGGCCTATTATCTCCAATTTAACTCCAAATCAATTCTTCTCACTTTCTACACTCCAATTATACTTAAATTACCTTAGTGACTGTGAATGAGATTCAATTTAGTAGTCTCGATAGCAAATTACGAAAATACCCCTAGTGGGTAAAAATTCATATTTTTGCTATGAAAATTTCCATTATTTTTCTAGGCTCATAATTCATCATTATTCATCATAATTCCTCAAATAAACATCAAGATCAGCAGCCAATATTCCCCTAAAAAATTCAGCCAATAATGGTAATGGAGGAAAATAAATTCTTTTCTTGTTGTTTTGTTCCTAAATATGCTAAACTAACGAAAAACACTAACATAGTCTAAAATCAAATTATTCCAACAACAATTCCTCTTCCATACCCATTTTTCAAAATTGAATTCATCATGATAACTCAATATTCAACCATGGAAATCAAGAGCAAAAGTATGGGTAAGCTAGGTATCAAGGAGAATTAAAGAAATTCTAACTTACCTAGCTTGTTTCCTTTATTTTTTCACTTTTTCTTTAAATTTCCACTTGGGTTTTCTTGTTTTTCCCCTTTGTTCTTCCTTTGTTTTTGTTGCTGGTTGCCTAGGCCGAATATGGTGAGAGAATTGGGGATTTCATGGGCTGATTTCTATAGAAAATAATAAAATAATCAAGCATGCCACGTGTCACATACTTATTGGCTCAATTTTTTAACTTTTTGACTTTTTCTTCTTAATTTTCCACCACAAATATTCTGGTATTTCTTCAATCCTACCACAATTAAAATCCCTTGGTCTTGATAAGTGCTGGGGCAAAAAATTTACTGATTTGCCCTCGAAGCAAAAAAAATTACGATTTTGCCCCTATACTCCGAATTATATCGAAATTAAAATTTTTTTACTTCTAAACCTCAAATCATACTCCAATAAGTCAAATTATACTTCAATGAGTCAAATGGGGCCAAAAAAAATCTTTTCTAAAATTTTCATTTTGTCCTCAGGTGGCAAATGACCATTTTGCCACTGGATAGCGAAAATTTCAGTTTGACTCCAAATTGATTCTCGAACTCCGTATCACCATATTAAACCATTCTGGGACTTTAAAATTCTTAATTTCATCTTAAATTCTCTATTTGATCTAGTTCGAGGCTTAAATCAACTTTGTTGTACCTCTAGGTACAATATCGACTTTTTGTAAATTTTTTCGGGACTCTCCTAACATGCAAACATGTTATCCATCACATGTATGTCATGAGAAATATTTTTATAGAGTCGGGCTTGTCATCTTCTCCCCCACTTGGATCAACCATATGATCTTTCTTCATGACTGATTTCGACATCCGGTTAAATATTAATATTTTAATATTATTTTATTAATAAAATATTATTTTATTCTAAAAATTTTATCTTGTCTCCTTGGTATCCAAAATACCTTATTATGCCTCACTTGACTTCCGAATCGTCTTTTATCTCACAAATTCTCCTCCAATAAAATTATTATTATTTTCTCACTTGCGGAATATTTTATCCTAAAATACTCTTTTCGTCTTTTATCACTTTTAAACATTTTAATTGACCTCAATTTACATTCGATCAACTTTATTTATCACCATATCAAAGTATAGGGTATTTCATTACTAGTTAGAAGTAAATGAATAATTATACCAGCTAGAAGTGGATGGATAGCTTTCCCGTTAAAAGTGGATGGATAATTTTACCCATTAGAAGTAAATGGATAATTTTACCCATTCGAAGTGGACGGATACCTTTACTCACAAGAAGTGGATAGATACCTTTACTTGCGAAAAGTAGATGGATACCTTTATCCGCGAGAAGTGGATGTATATTTTTACTTAAGAAAAATAGATAAATACATTTACCCACTAACAGTGGATGGATACCTTTACCTGCTAAAAGTGGATAGAAGTGAATAGATGCATTTATCCAATAGTAGTGGATGGATACCTTTACCTAATAGAAGTTTATGGATACCTTTACCTATCAGAAGTGGATGGATAGCTTTACCCATCAGAAATGAATGAGTAGTGAAGAGATATAAGAAAAAGACAAAAGTAGACAAAATAAAAAGAATATTTTAAATGTTCGTCATCGATGTGGCATGAAAAGTCATTAGTCGCATATCTGTTATACATCAATACATCTTGTTGAACTTTATCAAGCATTAGTGCAAACTAAAAGAATAAAAAATATCGAAACAAAATTTGTTCAAGATGATTTTAACCATAGCCAAGTTAATATAATACATCTAGATGTTGTAGTTTCTCTTGTCCACCCTAAAAGAGGAATTAATCATGTGATTGATTATTAAAATATACAAGAATAAAATTTCTTAAATAATTTGTTGGTATATTTTAGTATAATTTTATCATGAAGATGTTTTTATATGTTCTCATTACATTAAATTGTATTTTTTTATTATGTGGTTTAATTGTAAATTATATATCTAATGTTATCTTATGTTGACTTGCAAATTTCTTACTATATATGTATATTATTTTATTAAAGGAAAATATAGATATTCATATAAATTGTACTACACAAATATTAAAATGATTGAAATTCACGCTAAAACAAACCTGAAGTTTACTAATGATTTTAATGTTTGGCATGACAAGATGAGCCATCTAATATCAATAATGATGTGAAAAATTATTGAAAATTTATGTGGTTATCTATTGAAAAGTTATAAGATTTTTCAATTTGATGAATTCTCATGTGTTGCTTGTTCACTAGGCAAATTAATCATAAGGCTCTCATTAGCTAAACTTAGGACTGAATCCCTTACATGTTTAAAATGTATTCAAGGTGATATATATGGATCTATACATCCACCATGTGGATCATTTAGATATTTTATTATTTTGATCGATGTATCAACTAGATGGTCACATGTGTGCTTATTATTAACTTGCAATTTGACATTTATAAGATTACTCGCTCAAATTATTCGTTTGTGAACACATTTTCTTGATTGCAATAAAGACTATTAGTCTTGACAATGCTAGTGAATTTACATCTCAAGCCATTAATGAATATTACATATTAATTGGAATAACTGTCGAACAATCAGTTGCTCATTTTCATACACAAAATGTCCAGCAAGATTATTTATTAAACACTTTCAACTAATTGTAAAGCCATTGCTTACGAAACCTAAACTCTACATCTCAACTTAAGGGCATGTCATTTTGCATGTAGCAACACTTCTATACATCATGCCAATGAGTTATCATAAATTCTACCTTATTAATTGGTTTATGGTTAGAAACCAAATATTTTCCATCTAAGAATTTTTCGATATGTGATATGGGTCCTAATTGCTCCACCACAACGACAAAAATGGGTACTCAAAGGAGGTTAGGAATATATGCTAAATATAAATCCCCATTTATAATTAAATATCTAAAACCATTAACAGAAGATTTATTTACGATAAGGTTTATCGATTGTCATTTTGATGAAACACATTTTTCAACTTTAGGGAGAGAAAATAAGTAGTCGGTATAAGAAATTTCTTTAAATGCATTATTATTATTATTTAGCTTTGATCTTTACACAAATCAATGTGAACTTGAAGTTTACATTATAATTTATTTGTAAAATATAGAAAATCAGTTGTTTGATGTATTTACTAACCTAATAAGAATAATTAGATCTTATATATCAACTGCAAATGCTCTTATTAGAACTGATCTCCTTGTACGATAAGGTATGCTATAAGCATGGGAAATCAGTAAGTTCCAAAGATAAAATTCTCAAAAAAAAAAAGAACAAATATACAAGATGGTCAAAAAAAGGAAAACGAAACCTTACAAGAGATCCCTAACAATATTGATAAAATTCTAGAAGAAATTCATGTATTTAAAATTATTAAAAATGAAGAGTTCTCAATAAATTATGTCATGACGAGAAAAGATGGAACTAGAATAAAATAAATATTGACGATATTTTTACATATAATGTAACTCTCAATATTATGAAAAAAAATAAAGATTTTGAACCTACATCTGTTGAAGAATGTAAATATAGAAATAATTAGTTAATATGGAAAGACACAATCAAGGCAGAACTGAATTCACTTGCAAAACATGAAATTTTTGGACCTGTATTCTATACAATAAATAGTGTAAAAACAGTGATATCTAAATGGATATTTGTGCGAAAATGAAATGAGATTATGAGATATGAAGCATAACTTTTGCACAAGGTTTTACCCAAAGACTTAGTATTGATTATGAAGAGACATATTCTCTTGTGGTGGATGCAATTATATTTCTATATTTAATTAGTCTCAAAATATATAAGAAAATTAAAATATATCTAATGAATGTAACTATATCCTATTTGCTCACTTGATATAGATGTTTATATAAAAATCTATAAAGAATTTAAGTTGCCTAAAGCATACAATTCTTCAAAAATATATTTAATCGAATTAAATAAATATTTATATGGATTAAAAGCAATTTGAACGTATGTGGTATCATTATCTTAATGAATATTTGTTGAATGAAGGCTATAAAATCATCCTATATACTCATGTGTTTTTATAAAAAAATTTAGATATAAATTTGTCATAATTGTTGTTTATGTTAATGAACTGAATATTATTGGAACTTCTAAAATGTTATCAAAGGTTGCAGATTACTTAAATAAAGAATTTGAGACGAAAGATCTAGGAAAAACAAAGTTTTGTTTGGATCTTCAAATTGAGCACTTGACAAATGAAATTTTGTTTCATCAATCAAATTATATAGTAAAAGTGTTAAAATGATTCTATATAAAGCACATTCATTGAATTCACCAATACACTGAATGTGAAAAAAGATCATTTCCTACCTCGTGAGGATGATGAAGAACTTCTTGATCTTGAAGTACCATATCTTAGTGCAATCAGAGTACTAATATATCTTGCTAGCACTATACAACTTGATATATCATTTGCTGTAAATTTATTAGTAAGATATAAGTTTTTTTCAACTTAAAAACATTGGAAAGGAATTAAATATATACTTCAATATCTTCGAGGAACAATGGGTAAGGGCTTATATTATTCGAATATATTCAAAATCAGATTTAATTGATTATGCGGATGCAATATATTTGTCTAATCCACATTAAGCTTGATCTTGGACATGTTACTTATTCACCTATGGGAGGGACAGCTACTTCATGGCGTTCTGTAAAACAAACTGATAATTCTATTTTATAGAATTAGTTTATTTCAATTTTGTTATTAAATATTAGCTAAGTCATCAATTTTTAATTATAATTTATTTATTTTTAGTTGTTTTATTATAATTAGTTTATTTTTAAGTGAGTTATTTTAATTTTATATTATTATTTTTAATTTGGTTGTTATTTATTAGTTTTTATATTTTTCGTAGGAATAAAAGAGATTGGGCTTAATTTTGAAAAGTAAGGTGTTGAAAGACCCAGAATCTATTTACATATGCTTTAGTGATTTGGCTATAACTCGAGCTACAAAACTCCAAATGATGTGATTCGTAGACCATTGGAAAGCTAGGAGACAGAGCTACAACTTTTATAAGATCACTTTACTCAGTTCTGCTTTGAAGATAGAGAAAATTGTGTCAGAAAATGGCTGAACATACTATGCCGAGAATGAAAATTTGTAAAGACTAACAATTGAGTTTTTGGGCCTCTCATCACACTTTTAAGCCCAAATTAAACCCTAGGTCAACTCAAGGAAGTATAGGTTAAGTTATTAGTATAAATAGGATAGTTTGAAGAACATTAGGAGAGATAACTTTTGGGAGATTCAAGAAGCAAGAGTTGAGGCTGAAACTTAGAGATCAAGATGGCAAATATTTGTTTTGTTTTCTTTCTTGGTTTTTATTTTTCTTGTTAATCTCAATGGTTGAATTTTATACAATGTTATTTGTTTTTACAATCATGAGTAGCTAATTTTCTTTTTCTAGGATTGCAATTGAACTTACATGTAATCTGAATTTTTAATCTCTTTCTTACTTATCTTCAATGGGAATTGAATTGTTTATTCCATTTGTTCTTAATACTTTTAATTGCTTGATCACCAATTAAATTGATTTAGGAATCTAAATAAACTCGGGAAAGGGAGTTTAATGTAGACTAAAATTGTGATAGCATATGATCATATTAATTGATTTGCGTATAGGATAGGGATATACCTATAGGCCATATGTAGCCAAATTAGAGCTTGAACTTAATGAGTCTGTGTTAATTTTAATTCACATAGGGATATAGTAGTTTGGTTAAAATAGATATTTTTATAAAATGAGTCGGGAGACCCTTATAAATAATTTAAAACTCTAGGTTAGCAATTCAACCTATTGAAATAAGTTAAGAAAAAGAGGTAAGATTTAGATGAAGTATGAGGGATATTGTAATCCTAAGCTTGTTTGATTTGATATTTTCTCAAGTTATTATTATTTTGATTTTTCTCGTTGGTTTAAATTTTAGTTAATTAGTTTTAGTTAATCAATTAATTTTGAGTGTTTGGATAAGATTAATTTGCTATAATTTTAGTACTTAGTAAAATTTTAGATCAATTCTCTATGAGATCGATACTCTGCTTGCTAATAAGTTGTCTATTCGATACGTAGACTTGCGTAGTAAGATTTTAACTGACACAAACTATAGTTGTTACTTCTTTTAATCGTGCAAAAATTTTAGCAATTCATGAGCGAAGCCGTCAATGTGTTTGGTTAAGATCTATAACTCAACATATTCGAAAAACATGTAGCTTGTCAACCAAAAAGAAAATTTTAACAATATTATATGAGGATAATACTGCTTACATAGCTCATTTAATGCAAATTAGTGTTTGACCCATCAACTAAAAGTTGTTACACATTAAATATTATTTTTATACAATTTACATGTTAAATGTTTTACTTTGATTAAATTATCAATAATTCTAATTCAAAGCAATTCTTGTTCACCACTTTTGTCTAGGAATAGTAGCTAGATGAGCATTGAACAAGATGTTACTAAAATTAAAGAAGGTAGTAGCACTTTTACATTTTTTGCATAACCTTTTGAACATTATATCCAGACTCGAAAGGGAAATACAACCAATTTTACATTTGTACTAAAAAATGAAGTTTTTACTAGATTGTTATCCTAGAATTTAAAAAATGCAAAAACTGAAATAATTGGTGGGTCCAACAGGAGTGTATGTGAATTGAGTCATGTCAAGCTTGAGTTGGGCTAGATTAAGAACTCGAGACTTGAGCTCGATCGAGCTACATTTGTTTGTGTTCAAGCTCGACTCGCAAAATGATCGAACTATTCAAGCTCGACTTGATTAGGCTCAATAATTATTAGTTGATGTGAAGAGTTTAAGTTTGAAATTAACACTTAAATAAATTTTAAAATATATAAATAAATATCAAATTTTATTTTTATAAAATATTAAAATATATTAAAATATTTAAAATTCAATAAAATTTGTGAACCATTCTAATTTGAGTATTGTAAAACTCAAATTTAGCTCGACTAATTACTCAAACAACTTGAGTTCACATTTGGTTGAATGATTTCAAGCATTTATAGTGTCGAACTCGAATACCTCATGAGTGACTCAACTCATTTATATTCCTAGCTAGGAAAGCAGAAAATGAGAATGGTGAGGAAGTAGACATAAGAACACCAAAAATAATATGTGATCTTGATAATGTGTTTTAGATGGATGGAAATGGTAATTCTAAAAGTACAAATCATTGTATTGTTTTTTTTTTATTTGGAGAAAAGAGATTCAAATTTTACTTTTTAAATAAAAAATTATGCATCAATCAACGAGTTAAATGCTCGCATGCACAAATCATTGTATAGTTAATATAATAGATTGAAAATTTTTAAAAATCACTGCAATATTATAACAGAAATTACTATACGATAAAAAAGAAGACTTGATCTTCGTTTGAATGAATGGGATACTTGCACTTATTCATATTCAATACAATTGAATCAAATACTCTAATCCATATTATTAAATAAATATTTTATAACATAATTAAAAAAGGAAATGGTGTTTAGGAGGTTTAAGAGATGAAGAAGGTTAGATTGGTCATTGAACAACAAAGAAAAATGTTGCCCTTTTTTTGGTCTCAAAGTGGCGGCCATAGTCGACCGACCAAACCGCCCTTCTATGATGTACGTTTGCAAAGCTGAGGGACGATTGTGTCTTTCTTTGGATGACAAAGACATTTGTGCTTTCCCTTTTTATTATCAACATATATAATCAAATAATTTTTTTGGATCCATAGATCGGCTCAAATGTTTCCTTAATTTATAGTATTTCCTAATTTTCACGTCTTCATCTTAGCCATTTATGCTTACATAAGATTTTTAAAAGATAAATAAATTAGAGGCTCCATCTTTAGTTGTCTATTCTCTTGGAACAATGTTACTTTTTTTGTTTTAAAATTCTAATACAATTTTACCATGTAACTGTTAAAAATTAAATATTTACGATTAAGAAAGAATTTTTTTTTTGATACTTTTTCTACAAAAATATATTTTCTTACAAATATACACTTTAATTTTCTTGTCCATTTATTGTAGAAAATAATATTCACCCCATATTATTTGAATTATGGTTGGCAACATTGTACCATAGCGGCAACTATAGTGTAGGCAATGGGTCATCTGAGTCAGCTTTGATTTATAAAATTGTCCTACTCCACTGGCTTTATGATGTTCCTCATTATTCACCCAGGGTGAGACCATAATCTAAACTTTTTTGAAAATTATTAATTCCAATACAAATGCAGTACTTAAATAATTGGTCTTATGAGAAGACTTTTTCCTTTTAATTTTGAAAAAATAAAAATAAAAAAGGGATCCTTTTAGTACCCAAAAAAGAAGAAAGAAATTTGTTGAAAACCAGGGAGTCAAGTCTAGACAGCTCCCATCCATATCCATTGAATCAGCTGGATTTTAGGCTAATTATTGTGGCATTTCAAATATTAAAAGCCAACTTGTTCACTTTACATCTTGTATGACCAGAAATATTGTTATTTATAGTATTTATTAAAACAAAGTTGTTAATAAACATTTTTGAAGAAAATTTGTGGTCTCTTTAAGAGGAATCTTATTCAAATCTCACATGTCTAGTTTACATGTTTTCACCATCTTCATGAATTAGGAATCTTATTTTTCATGGAAGATATCGATAGGAATTTCAACTGCTACAAAGTAGATTTAATTTAGGACATAAATCCTTCAAGTTAAAAAGTCATAAATACTCATAATAATCAACAATTTATTTACTATGTCTCTACCATTCATGAACCATACGTTTTGGATCGATGGATCTTGATCGAATTTAAGGTGATGGGTGGTCTATGATCTAAATTTTTAAGATCGACATTTTTAGTGTAGTTCGTGATCTTTAAGTGATCAACCATTCTATCAAATTAAAAGGACTAGATTATAGTACTGAGTTTTAAACTGATTTTATACATATTTTGAAATTATAAATTATCTTACTAACTTTTTTTTTATTTTTTATTATCGCAAGTTAATGAAATCATGCACTAAAATGTTTGAATTTTAAGATTTCAATTTCATATTATCATTGAATAAACTTGTTAGATGTTTGTATTTTATAATGCATATTGATATGCGAATTTATAGTAATCATGAATTTGATACACTATATGATTGTAATTTACATTTATGATATTAGATATTTTCTTAATTATATATATTTATTAATTCAAAATTATTATGCTTAATGCTTTGAGTGAGTGGAAAAAAATGTGAGTGAAGAAGAGGGTTAAATTGAGGCGACGTAAGGGTGTGCAAACGGTTAGTTCGGTTAGTTCAGTTTTGGATATCTAATAACCAAACAAATCGAATTTTTTTTAAAAATAATCGAAATCGGACCGAATTATATAACTAACAGAACTAATTTGGTTAGTTCGGTTCGATTTTCAAAAACCGAACTTAACAAATTTTTTATTTTTTTTGTTGGTATATATTCATTTATGCTGTATTTTTTAAAATAAATCAATATTACAAAAATATTAAAAATGACACTAAAAAATTATAATAAATAAAATAAATACTAATATAATTTATATGATATAAACAATAATAAATAATTTAAGTTTAGGATTTTTTTCATATAAAATCTCCATAATATCTTTATTTAGGTTCGATTAGATCGATTATAAATTTTTCTAACGAAAATAATTTTACTAACCAAACTAACCTAAAAATCAAATTAATTAAATTTAAAAAATTAAATTTATTTTAATTCAGTTCAATTATTCGATTCGATTTATATTTACTCATCCAAAAGCGACGTAAGCATTTAGGCAAATTATATTTGGAATTTGGGAGGCAAATGGTTTGACTCTTGACCAATTCAAGGCCGGCCCCGGCCCAACACCAACTGGCTGACCAGTAGGTTTGACCCTTGAAATTCCAAACTAGCTACTCCTAAAAATGGTCAACGAATGGGCTAATTCTTCAAATAGGACCATTCCAGGTCACCTCATAGTCAATATCCCCAAAACTTTTTTTCTTTATTTTTTAATTTTAATAAATTTGTTAATAAAGTAAAAGAAAAAAACAAAAAAAATATAATTGTAATTAATTAAATATAAACAAATAATTAAAATAATAACACAGCTTATAGTATAATTAATTTATATAAAAATAAAATCATGCATTTTGTTATTTTTTTAAAAAAATTATATATTTTATGTATAAGCTTTCAAAATATTATGTATTTTCATTCAAACATGCTTTTGTTTTCTTTTTCTGAAAACAAAAAGTAAATAAGAAAAGTGTTATTATTATTATTCAAATGAAAACTAAGTACTCATTTATTTCTATTAAAGATTATTTGATTGAATATGGTCAGCTATTATGAATTTGGGTGTAGTTATCAACTTCATGACGTGGGCGTGGAACCCATCAAGCAATGCAAGTCTAAGCAAACTTGTCGACAAGCTTGGCATGGCCCTGGAGTCCTCTCTCTATGTGTTTTCGTTTTGGCCATATCTCTCTATGTTTATTCATGGCTAATAAGTAGACATATTAATATTATGACCTAAAATCTAATATTCATGTAATAACCCATCTCCAATTTGGTTCAATATAGAAAAAAAAATTAGTAAAAAAAATTTAAAAATATTGTTATTTTCCATGACAAATTGCCATGTGGCAAAATTAATTTGAACAGGAACAATTGATTGTCTACGTGGTTAAAATTTTGCCATGTTGTTCTTTCTTTATTGCTTTTTTCACCATTCATTCCCTCTTTCTCAGTTGGTGGTGAAGATGAGGCAAGATTTGACATGAAGAGGTTAGTGCATGTCAATTCTTTGTCTATGCAGGCATTGGCATAATGGGTGTGGGAGTTTATTTTAATTTTATGTTGGATTATCTTTAAATGATATGTTAATTTACTGATTTGATTTGTCATTAATTTTTTTAATCATATACGTTGATGTAATTTCCATTTGTATATGTTTTTTTTTTAAATTAATTTCTATTTGTATATATAATGTTTGAATAAAATAACTCTTTGAGATTAGATAAAATATCTAATTTGATCAAGAATTATTTATTTCATACCGCATTTATATCAGGTCGAAATGACAAATTTGAATGTGAGAGTTGATTGGATTATCACAACTTTTCTACAGGATGATTTAGACCTCATAAACTACCAAATTTTATTTAAACATTTATGCTTTCGAATATCTCATTTTTTTAAAATTTAAAAAAAAATACATGAGGCATGCTTTGTACTTGAGACTATGACCCTAATTTAGACTTAATAATTTTGGATATGATACATTAGTATGACACGAGAAGATACAAAGTTAAACGAGTTTGGATTTAATTTTATCATATTTTGTATCTTAAATGTGTCAAACACTATTAACACATTTAAGACACGTTCAAACTTGTTTAATTAATTATATTTAACTTGCATAAGTGACTATGGTTAGCAACCTGTTTAAGTTTAGTAATAGAAGACTATTTTATTATGATAATGAATTTTATGAATGTTATTTATATTAAAATTTTATTTTATTTGATGATATTATTATCTTGTTATAATTGTTTATATAATTATCGAATTTAAATTTTAATAATAAAAAAAATTAAAATTGTAAATCATATAATTTAATTGTGTATTAATTGTTTAATCATGTTTTTAACTTTGTTCTGTCGTATAAAATTAAAAAATGTATTAATCATGTCACGTCTTATTAGATGATTATTCAACATATCTATATATATATAGTTTTTAAATATTAATACGATGAATTGATTATATTTTATCTACTTATATATAATTATTAATATTTTGTATTTAAAGTACAGGATTAAGATTCATGTTTCCAGATCTACCCTAAAGCCTTGCGTTTGAACAAAACCCGCGTATGGCATAAGTTGAGCCAGCCCAAATGCTATGTATCCTCTCGAGTCCAAAGGGAAAGGCAAATTAAAGAAACAAAACCTTATCTCCAGGCAGTGGTAACAAAGGGAAAGTACAGGGAGCACTGAGCAAAAGCAAAGAGAGAAATGGATGGAGTGACGCAAGTAGTTTTTCCAGTGCTGGGAATCGTTGCAGCAGCAGCTGTTACCTTTTATGCCGTTAGCTTTGCTGAGATGAGAGAGGTACCTTTCCTTTTTTGTTCTTTCTTCCTTAGCTGTTAGTTTCATCTGGCTTGATTCTTGTTTGGTATATACTGTTTTTAAGTGTCGCAAAACTTTAACTATTATCTGGTTTTTTTTTTTGTGAATGTGCAGAAATCGTTTAGAGAGTTAGAAGATTCAGAGAATGAAGATGGAGGATTTGATTCTTCTCGAAGCTCCAGGAAAAGGCGTGCAAGAAGAAAAGCAGAGAAAGATGCCAAAAGTTGACTCTATCGATCTCTATTTGCAATAACTTACGGAATAAAATGGCCTTTTTTGCATCAAAACAGATAACTGTACATAGCCTATATTATCCGCTGACAGCCGTAGTTTTATTTACTTCTACATTATCTGAAAAGAAGGCCAATCATTCAGCACACACACTAGATGAAATGCTTGGCTCTAGTGTAACCCCTGACAAATTTTGTCTTATTATCTCTACAATCTAGTAAGGCTCATCTGTGGGCATGCAGTTAATGTTCATGCAAATCTGTTGGCCACAGCCATGAATGACCAAATTGCTGATTTTGTTAATGATTAGTTCCCACGAAACGTGATCTTCTCTTTATAAACTAGCAAGGAAAGAAGAAAGGAGAAGGAGGAATACTCCGACTGACCCGTAACCACATTACCATGTTAAGTATACGGTGGCATTATTCATCATCTTGCTCTACAATCGCACGTATGTTGCTAGAATTTTCATCACTATATTTGCTAAAGTCGTGGTTCCAACTAAAACTTACGGACATTTATTTCCCTGTAGTTTTAGTCAAACATAGGTAAGTGCACACGTGGCAATATCTGTTTGGACCCGAAGATGCGCCTTAATCAACTCCAGCTCAAACCCGATCCAAATTGATTGAAAAACAAAAAATTCCCTACTTTAAGCAATCTAAACCTCATGTCACTTTATCTAAATTGACTCAACTCGAAGCAATATAGATATGGATTTATACCGATTTGAAACCTGTAAAATCCTAAATTTGTTATCTAAAAGACTAAAACTGTCATTGATTTTTTTTAAAAAAAAAAAAGAGTAAATTTTTTCTTAACCAAAAATTTTATTCATAATTATTATATAATTATATTACAAATATATTTTCAACCACTTCAATATTGAATATTTATATTTGAAACGTCATCAATGTTATGCAAATTGTTTGTTCAATTAAATTTATTATGTTATTCATTAAGTCAAAGACATCGTTAATGTTAAAATACGAAAATGGTCAAACATTAAAATTAGAAAAAAAAGTTATATCAATTGATTTTTAATATAATTATTTATTTATAATTTTTTAAATATTAATGATAGGTGGGCAGAAAGCAAGATTCAAAGTAAAATAGAGGATAGCGTACAAGGGTATAACAGAAAAAGAAAAGCTGCTGACCAGATATCTCACACAAGTAGCAGTCACAACTGTTTAATAGCTTTTGCTTTAGATGAAGCCTACACATTTTTCACCATCATCAAACAAAAACTCTTCACTGTTTCTTCTGCTGGGACTTGAGTTCCTTCACCCTCTCTTCAGTTGCCTTCAATGCTTTCCCATATTTGCTTATTAACTGTACAAAGTCAACATTTTCAGGCTTCTATTGTAACAACAGCTAGAAGAGGAACAAAGGACAGGAAACAAGTGCATGCAAGTCCAGAAATGGGTATACCAAGTCAAAATAACCATCCCCTTCATGGGGTTACCAACATTAAAATGGGAGAAGGAAAGTACAGAAATATCATTAATTTGAATATCAAAATTAAGGGAGGAGCGAAAAGAAGAGAAATTATATTATCCCTTACAAACTATGTTCCTTTCTCTCCTACCCGAACTTCAAATCCTTCCAACAGTGGAAGATTTGAGAGAGAAACATGACTACCTAAAGCAAATTTTTCCAAATATATGCCTTAAATTCATGACTACAAGGATAAAAAGTTCTATTTATATATATAGAATAACCTCATTTCTTGTCATACCACTTCTCATTTCCAAAAACTACCAAGAAATTCATTTTCACGTTAAATTGATTTTTGTAGCTTCTTTCCCATCATTTCTCTCGTCTCCTACAAATCCATATGTGTTGTCAATCCTATGACATAGTATTGGACCGCCACAGCAGGAAGTTAGTTTTTATTCATTAATTTCTAAACAAGTCAAAACCTTCCAATTGTCATGCGATGCTAAACTCATGTTCACATGAAGTAAATTCCACTCAAACACCCCCTAAAAATAACTGCTGGGAAATCACGACAAGGAAATTGCAAAAATATACTCATAGAATTTCTAGACAATTCAGCAGATACAAGTAAGATTGTCAAACTTACTTCATCAACCTCTTCAGGAGTAATTATAAAGGATGGAGACATCATTATGTTGTCACCTGCAACACGTACTAGCATTCCTTGCTTCTCACATTGTGCTCCAAAATATGCACCAATTCCTGTTGTGGAAATCATCAATAATTTGTCAACAGGGAACACCAAGATAAGAAACCATAAAGATACACCCCCAATTGCCTCTATATTAATTTGGCAACTCAAATCCCTAAGCATGCAGATAAGACAAATAAGTAGCTTTATCACATAATAGAGTAAACAATAAGAGAAAGCAGAACTTGCCCCATTCAGGAGGGAATGGATCGTTAGGTGACTTGTTGTCCGTAAACTCTGTACCAAGAATTAAGCCAGTACCTCGGATCTGCAGAATAAAAGAGGATTACAATTTAATATCTCATGGTTACTAAACATTCTACTATATATACTGGATACTTCAATGGCAGAATGTACCTCTCCAACAATAGGACTATCAGAAAAGGATTTGAGACCATCTTGAAACCTTGGAGAAATACGCTTCACTTTCTCAACAATATTTCTCTCCCTGCAAGGATGTGAAGTAGACTTCAGGCAGTATTATATGCAACATGAGAACAAGGGTCAGAACATGTCTTAACATTTTTTGCAGGTTATGAATGTACTGCTGAAAGATGAGCGATGAAACAAATTTATCTAGAATGACTTCTTAATCAGTACACAACCCGAAGAAATAATCCTTGCGACCTTTTCGTTATGGTTTTCTTTGGTTATTATTAGGGTTATGTGCCTTCAAGATAACATGAACAATTCACCCATCTTTATTGTTCTTAGGGAGAACCAAGTGCCTTCTAAGATAACTTGAGGATTCAACGCAAAACTTACTCTAAGATACTTGATACAAAATTTAACTACTCCACAAAATAACAAATGTAAAGAATTTAATGCTTGCAATCCAAACATTTTGAAATTATTTTATATTTTATATTTAGAGACAGTAAGGAACACACTTGTAGAGCTTCAGTGCTTCAATTGCGACAGCACAGGATACAGGGTGCCCAGAGTAGGTGAATCCATGAGAGAAAGAACCTGAAATGAGTGAAATTAGACAAGGCACTAAAAAAAAATGAATATAAATACATGCTTTTTAATGAGTATTATTAACATACCAAGTTTGTTGCTTTGAGAATAAATGACTGCTGAAACTTCAGGGCTCACCATGACTGCACCAATGGGCATATATGCTGAAGAAAGGGCCTGTGTAACAAATACCAGCATATGCAGAAAGATGAGAATTATCTCAGGGCCCAAGCCTATGTTACACCTGAATATTTTGTTACAACTTCACCTTTGCTAATGAAACAAGATCTGGTTTAATATTGTACTTGTCACATCCAAACATTGTCCCAAGCCTTCCAAAAGCACAAATAACCTAAAGCAAGCACAAAAAGCAAGCTTAAGAACCAACAATTAAAAGGTTTCTAAAAACACGTTGGTAATATGGGCAAAGAAATAGTCAAATACCTCATCTGCAATAAAAAGTATGTCGTATTTTTTTACAACAGCTTGTATCTGCATGATATTTGAAATGCTACATTAGTAAAAACTGCAGAGAAATTTTATAAGACATTGCATGCTAAAATAATACAGAGCTAAAATAAACATGTATTACATTGCTCAAATGCAACATCACCATAACTTTGCCTATTTTCCACATTGAAGCATCATAATCAAGAAGCTAACTGACTTTAGAGCATATAACAACTTCAACACCATTTCAAAAATGCTCAGTGAAGCAGGGTTTTGTTATTGTTCCAGAGAAAGGGCTATAGACACCTTGAACTACCATAAAAGAACTTTGAGTTTTGCTTCCTAAGGGTAGGTCTAGACAATTTCTATGCCATGAAGGGTATTTTGTAATTAAAGTTGAACTGCAGCAAACAAAATTACATTTAAAAGCTACGACAAGTCCAATCAATTTGACCTGTTCTATTGTAGAATCTTAGACCTGAAACTAGTAGAATTTCACTTGGAACAGGTTGGTCCAGGGAGGACAAACATGGGTGGAAGGTTGCAGGTCAGAATCCTATCAGACATGATGACAGAAACCATGGTAGAGAAAATGAAAATTTGCAGTAAATTATGAATGCACTTGGATGCCTCAAACAAAGTTGTGCCAGCATACAATTTCCGATGTATTCTAGTAAATCAGGAAAAACATGTTTAATTGCTCATGAGATCAGAAAGCAAACATAATAGTTATTCCAAGTGTATAATGATGATTGGCTATTAAAACTCACCTTTTCAAAATAAGTAGCAGGAGGAGGTATAACACCTCCTGCCCCCATCACTGGCTCAGCAATAAATGCAGCAATCTGAGATGAACAAACCTTCTAGGTCAGCGACACAAACAACCCCTTCTAGTTGCAAAAGCATTCCATTTCAAGTCAAAAAAATGTTAGATAGCATTACCGTCTCTGGGCCCTCTTTCAGAATAAGATTCTCTAAATTATTGGCTAATCTGGTTGAGAACTCCTCCTCCGTCTCACCTAAGAGATGAATAAAAGATGGCTATCACTTAAAACGTTTAAAAGAATATCTCAGAAAAGATTGGTAAAAATGAAAACCTGGTAGATGATAGCGCCAATAATGAGGGCAGTCAGTGTGCAACACAAATGGTGCTGGCAGGTCAAACTTTTGATGTAGAGCAGGAAGTCTGTAACGGTGATCTAATTTTTAAGAACTCAAGGATTTCAAACACTAAGTAGCAACATTTTTACCAATAAAGCAACTTTTACCCAGAAAGACTAGCCGATATCAAAGTTGAACCGTGGTATCTGGCAAATTTAACAAAAGAGAAAGGATGATCAAAACATAACACAAAGACAAGTACTAAAAACAGTATTGATTGAGTAGTTGTAATTTACGATTTTGCCCGAGCAATAAATTTCTTCTTATTTGGTCTTCCAAGTGCATTATTATAATACCAAACGAGCTTCACCTACACAACAATTGAAGAAAATCAAACATCAGCAAGCACCACTTCACCACTTTTTCAGTTTATATCGATCACCAAATTATACTCATTACTGATATGAATGCCTGCTTGTAAAAATACCTGAGTATCATTTGCTTCAGATCCACTGTTTGTAAAGAAGACTTTTGCCATTTTCCTTGCAGTAAAAGTTCCAAGAAGTTCCTTTGCAAGATCCTGTAGATCAATATTTTCAGAAGATACCCCTTGTTTATTTTGTAATAACAAACACAGAAGCAATGGCTATTCTAGAAAGGTAGAAGCCGAACAATAAAATGTATTATGCAGAACTTAACATAACTTAATGAGTGAGTGATTCAAAAAAAAAAAAAATTGCATTGGGTGGATGAAATCATGGGAATTAAGAACATCAAGAATACCAGTGATGGTTTTGTGGTACGATTCCAAAAGGAATGATAAAATGGCAATTTATTCAATTGATCAGTTGCTGCAGCCACAAGTCGAGGTTCATTTCCCCCTGCAAAAATTTAGCATTTGCATAAGGAACTGAATGAAATTCTTCTGCTCACAAATACAGCAATAGGTTCATTTCCTTCTGAATCTAAAAAAAACACATAACGTACACATGAAGGTGGACTGGACGTGTAGAATAGGCATAGAACTGATTTAACAGTCATACTCCTGGAATGCAAATACAACTGAGAAGTTGCAAGGTCTAACTCTACTACTGGTACATTTGCACTGTTTGTGCATGAACAACAAATAAAGAATGCCTAATCAGGATACGTCACCTTCTAAATAGCACAAGTAAACTCAAATGCAGACATACATTATGTGGGATGCAAACAACATGATATGTGTATATCCACATATGGTCTTTATTAATTAAAGTATAGACCCAACTGCAACAGCATTAGGGAGAAAAAATTTTGATAGCAATAATTTAATAAACCAAAAAAGTGAGATGCTAATAAAGCTATTACTAGCGCTCTATTTGAAGCTACTCCCACCCATTAAAGTGGGCTTAGATTTCATTAATAAATAAATTTTTTTTAAATGTATGAATATCATTGATTCACAGCAAGGATACAAATGTTAGATAAAGTTTCATGAACGAGACCTACAAAAGACTCACATTAACATACAATCCTGCATCTATGATCTCAAAAACTCTATACACAAAAACCACCCAACTGGGAGCCAAACAAATAACAATCACCAGAAAAGAAACTCTCAGCCTGTAACCCAGCTATAAACAGCACCAAAACCGTCACAAGAGACAATAAATATACCAATACATCTATACAATCAATAAACATTCCAGCACAGCAAACGATATTCACAATAAACCTTCACCAACCACTCAAAAGCAATAACCATGATTAAAAAAGGAGATGGCAGAGACATCAACCACAATGGGAGCAGCCAACATCCACAAGTCGAAGCATTCCAATGCAATGACCAGCAGCGCAAACAGAAGAAATCAGAGAGTAACTCAATTACCAAGATTCTGAACTCGATTAGTCAATCAAAATTTACAAATATTATAAGTCGAGATGAGCTAAAAGCAGTGATAGAGAATACTCAATGAGTGGGAGAGGGATAGAGCTGAGAGATTATCAATACCTAATGCTGTACACCATAGACCAGCCAGAGTATCCAGATACTTTCTCCCATTGACATCATAAACATAGCTACCCTGCCCATTGATCAAAATTGAATAAGTTATATGACAGAGGGAACAAGAGGAGCCTTAGAAAAAGAAGAATGAACATCTCTTGAGTTGAGTTCATTCACCTAAACAATTTTAGATAAGTAAAACAATAAAACCTTACATACCTCAGACTTTTCAATAACCAGAGGATGCAAGTCAGTGGTCTGCCACCCAGCTGTGAATGGGGCCAGCATATCATGCCCCTTAAACCTGAGGAAGGAGATAGATTAATACAAACCTACATATGTATCAATATAGCAAGCATTTCTTTTCTATATTCACAAACTAAGGTATCCACAATCTGACACAACAGCACAAACAAGGGACAAACATATATGGACTGAGACAAACATGGACAAAGGTTTAAATACTGACACCTAAAATGCACATACCCATTACCATCCTTCAAATCTGAATCTTCCTTCTGCAAAGATGGCTCTGTACTATATAATCTGGCCAGTAATGGACCCTTAGGTGATTGGTCCATGAAACTTCTGTATGCAGCAGCATTTTTTATATATGAACCAAGCTGTAAATAGGAAGGGAGAAAGCATATGATGGCTGAAAAATCAATAATAGCCTACAATACAAAAAACAAAAGGAAAAAGAAAAATCTAGTAGATATTGTTCCACTAAGTTTTGTATATGTTTATATTTTACATGACCAAAAGTAGACCTAAACCTCATTCTGTTACCGTTCCTGATTCTTTCAATAATGGTAGCCACACCTTACATCTAAATTTGATATCCCAATTTCAAATTCCAGTCTCCCCAAAGTTTAATAATGAATTTTTATCTTTTCCTAGTATAGATATCAGTAACCAAATGACAAATTTCAAAAACATCCAAATGATGGTAGCCACACCTTACATCTAAATTTGATATCCCAATTTCAAATTCCCGTCTCCCCAAAGTTTAATAATGAATTTTTATCTTTTCCCAGTATAGATATCAGTAACCAAATGAAAAATTTCAAAAACATCCAACTCATCAGAAATCCTATTACAAATTGTTTTCTATTCTTTGCTGAATTTTTGCATATGTGAGCATTCAGGGGAAGGGGAGGGGATTCACATTTTTACCAGGGAAACAATTTCCTTGTCAACAAATAGACACATAATAAGTTGGTAAATAACAAAATAGATTCTCAATGTATATATTCTATAATTGGTAATAGAATAAATTTATAGCAACTAGGGAGAGCAGAAAGGTAAAAATCTCAGTTTTTTTTTTTTTTTTGAACTATACTCATAAATTCATCCAATTTTCACTAAAATAGATTATTTTACAGTATAACTTCAAGGTTCAGTTATCCCTAATTTGGTTGCCAAGGAAATGCAAGATCTAAAGGAGAAATATGTCCTTCAGGCTTACATTCTTCATGGATACTGCTAAAACTAAAAAAAATCAATTTCAATGAGCAAAATATGTTAATTACAATTAATAAAGTGATTTATTAGTTTAATCTAGAAATACTAAAAAATGGAAAAATGCAATTTATACTTTGGTTTCCATCTTTCACTCACTAAAGCCCCAACACTGCAACATACTGAAGAAAATGAATGCAACGAAAGAATGTATTGATTAAACAAAGTCAGCATTCCAATGAATTCACAAGGACGAGACATGACGGTAATAACTGATCCAAAATCAAGGAACCAGAGTATGGAATGACTATGTTAACCAGAATAACACTGATGTACGTCAGTATTTTCTCAGAAGGCAAACAGAACCTAAAATTACAGGTGGAGTAAAAATCTTGGAAAAAAGAGATAGTGGGTTCAGTAGAGCAGCACACTACTCAACAAATAGGATTCTCTTTCTTGATTTCTTTATTATATCTGATCATATTCCCTTTAGCATTTTTGACTAACTGATGCTAAAAGCGAACAAACAAAACTGATCATAAAAGTGGATCCAAAAGAAAAAGGTTGTAATTTTTAATTCTAAAGAATTCAAAAGATGCTATCAATAAACACCACATTTGACTCATTGGTTGATGCATTATCCCTACCTAAAGAATAGGGTTCAAATTCCCCGCCCCCAATTATTAAAAAAAAAAAAATCAACTGATTCATAAAGGCGGAAACATTGAAAATTCTAAAGCTCCAAGAAAGCAGACAAACCATGACAGCGACATAAAATAAGACAGAAAAAAAGTAATCAAAACTTGTTCTTCTATCAATATTTCTCAGCAACAAAACCAAAGACTTTACATCTGGGAATCTAAAAAGAATGAAAAATTGGTTGAATCAGAAGAAGAGAAAAATGGGTTCCCTGATCATGATCCAAACATGTAAGAAAAAAACATCAAGACTGGTTTTTTAAGCAAAAAGGCTGATCAAACAGTAGACCACAATATAAAAGAGACAATTTTAAAGAAAGAGTGAAGTAAGGGTATTGAAGAATTTGGAACCTGGAGTTTGAGAGTTGATCGAAGGAAACTGTTGGGCACCATTTTTTCTTTTATCTAAGAAAAGAACATGCAAAGAAGAAAAGTACAAAGGAGACAGTGTTGTAAGAAGAAGACAATGAAAGCCTCCGATAGCCTCATTCGCTATTTATTTATGGTTGATTTGATTTTACATGGAGTAGCCTCCTGTGTAAACAACTAGGCCAACCTGTCAAATTAAGATAAGATTCCTACTGTTTTCTCTCCTTAATTATCTACCCAATTATTTATTTTTTAGATAATTCTTTGCCAAAAAGCACTTTTTTTCTATTTGGAAAAGAAAATTTAAACTCAATTCTTGGCCATCAATGATTTTTGTTAATAGAATCTCCTTATTGCGGTAAATCACAAAGACAATTAAACCTTCTTTGGAAATTGTAACTGTTCCCATTCTAGTAAGGAAGACAATAAATTCTATTAAATATTAATTGACTCACTGTTGGACGTAAGAATATTTTCTAATTAGAGATTCGAATTCAAACTCCAAATCTCTAGTATCACGTTTTGAATTCTATTAACATAATATTTAAATCTTGAAAGATTTTTCCTTTTATTAACATATGAATGAAATTAAAATGATCATGTCTTAATAATGTTAATAATAAAATTACTATATTAATAATAGAAAACAATAAATTAAAACTAGTAAAATGTGGCACTTATTCAGATCTTATCCATAAGAGAGAGTTTTCAAATTGGAATTGTTTTGTTATAGAAATTTAATCAAGAAATAGAAAGAAGAGAAGCAAAAGGCGAAAGTTTTGGAGCCGCCACAATTTTGTCTCCCGTGAGTGGCAAAGTCCACCATTGACGTGTTTCTCATCGTCACTACGGTATTCCTTGCAAAATGTAAACATAAAAATCTTTTCTATTTATTTCCTAAATCCAAAAACAGATCGAAAGCAGTATTAAAATGTGGATGGATGCAACAAGGAAAGACGGCAGAAAACGAAGTCGTACCAGACCAGCAGGCAAAGAAAATCTGGAGCCACAGGATGCAGAAGCAACGTGATGATTTAACAAGCAAAAAAAGTGGTAAATGCAATGTAAAATGGTGTCGCAATCATACAGAGTGAGTGGTTAGTGACTAGAGACTGACTGCCCACTGCCCCCAATAAATGAGAGACGTTGACATCATGTGCAAAGCCTAAGTCCATTTCCACCTTTGGTTGGATACCATCGTACCTTTTGGCTGGACCCCATCAAAATATCTTGTGTCCTCTGAGCTGAAGCTGATCAAGGCAATGGAATCTATGTCCACAAATTTTATTAGTAAATATGCAGAATAATGTAACATTTCTTTGAATCATCAACTCCATATAAAAGTTCTGGTGATTGCTTCTGGAAAAACTGTAAGACATCTAGTGAAAGAATTGTGATTCATATGTATGATGCCATAAGGATACTACCATGTTATTCAAATTCAAAAACTTTTTAATTTTAAATTATTCACCTATTTTCTACTTTTATTTTATTGTTTTTGTTATTTTACTTTATCTTACTTTTTATTTGAAATAAATAAAATCCTTTTAGTATTGAAATACAAATTCTTTCAAAGTTAACACTTATAACATTGTTGAGATTTCATTGTTGGAGAATTTTTTTTTTGTTTAAAATTAAATAAGTATGACATAAACATATGAAAGTAGTGACTCTATTCCTGATTTACCAATATTTTATATTATTATTGTTTCACGTTTATAATAATTAGTTAAAAACAAATCTTTTTATAAAATTATTTGCGGTCATAATTACTTTTACTGTGCAAAATGTACTACTCGTAACAATTTTTAAAAAATTTCATTTAAAAGATTTATTTTTTAATAATTATGGATTTTAATTAATTAAAATTTATGATTAAAACCTACTCTATTCTATTCTATCCTATTTCTATGGTTTTTAAAAAATTGTGATTTACTTTTTTAGAAAGAAAAATTTAACAAGTATATGAAAACAAAATAAACAAATAAAATAAAAAATTAGAAGAAAGAAAAATCAAAATAACTAAAAGAAACAAAACAATAAAGAAATAACTTACCTTATTAAACTTAATATGAAAACCCAAACACAGCCCAAGCTACAATTCGATCTTTACGGACCTTTCCTTGAAACTGAACCAAGATCTTCCAAAATCTAGAGAGCCGAAGAAACTCTTTTATTTGCACCCACACCGATTTCTCTCTGGACTTTCTTTGCTCCTGGATTGTGTGGGTTTTTTTGTTTTCCTGTGGTTGTGGATGTCTTGTGGTTACACCCAACGCGTTTGTCTTTATTTCAGATTCTTTTTCTTCGATTTTAGAGTTTGATTTAAATTGGTTTTCTGGAATTAGATTCAAACTGAAATTAAGATTTTTATTTTTCGTTCAATTTCCTCTTTTTTTATATATTTTTTTTTCTAATTTTTGGTCAATTTCGGACAAAATGCTTTAAAAAGAAAAAAAAAATCCTGTTATCAGTCTAGTTTGAGTGCCTTGATCTGCTTTTGAGGTTCAAGCATGTTGAGATTAAGCAAAGATTTCAAAAGATGATCTTATTGGGTAAAAGCTAACAACCCAAATTGGATAATCTACCTGGCATAATAATGGGGGGTTACAAACAGTTGTTCACTGTCATACTCTTTTGCAACTTTCCAACAAACAATGCCGATCAAGAATTACTATTTATTTACATCGAAATAGTGAGTTTCAGATCAAAGCCTAAACCCTCCAATTATGCAGCAACACATCTGAAACTAAAGCATTTGAGTTCAATGACTATCATCTCAATCTAATCTAGGTTTTGATTCTTTTAACCAATAACAAGAATCAATTATTGGGACTTCCTTTCCTTTCCTGCACATGTAAAGGGCTGTCCAGAGGAAGGAGTGGTTGGGACAAACCAGATTTCAGTAATTAATCATATTGGGCGTAGCATACTCAGAATCAACTTGTATTACCCTAAATCAAGGTGCTCAATTTAGTATACAAATTATCAAATCCCTGTAAGCAACATAAACAAAAGGTGAATTGAAGTTTGACAAATAAATTATTGATAAGCCACCAATGAAGCTTGGTTCTAAAATAGCTAAAAATGCAATTGCAATGTAGAACTAGCCCAGTTTAAACACACACACACACACAGAGACTCACCTCTTGACATCACCTCACTTTACAAATTTCACCACAAGCCGAAGTGTCAAGTCATATAATTCATTTGAGAAGATACCTCTTGAACCATGCAAAGTAATCTAGTTTGCAATAGCCCAAAATTGCAAGGTTCCGATGCACAAGTAGCTCATCTGAGAGGTTTCATCAATTTCCATTACTCTTTCACCATTAATCTTGATGATTTGAGGAAAAGTTGTACAGAAACTTTGTTAGGAGTCAAAGTGAAAGCTACTTTAAACCAGAATGCGATGCAGAGTTGTGCTCGAAACCCCCAGGGACAAACACAGGAAGTTGGTTTGAGACCGAATCCCTTTTGAATCTAGACTCTCGAGGCAAGTTTAGAGCTACTCTTTCTTGAGCCTCCCTTGAACCCAAACCCTTATCATTTCTCAAACTATCTCTAACTGGAACACTCAAAAGTGGGCCACCAAAGAAAATAGAGTCTCCTGTATATAATAGCTTCTCTGCCTGTTGCACTGGAGCCTTTGCTGCCAAAGAAGACTCCTGTGGTGGGAAAACCACCCTTCTGACCTGCATACTAGTTTCTCCACTAGAATTTGGCAAGCCTATTTGCATGGATGATCTATTCCGAGCTTCTGTTGCTGAGACAGGGACTGATATGTACCTACCAGCTTCTTGATCCCAGACAACAGATGTCCTTTTGACATCTCGAAGAAGAGAAGCAGCAGGGGCTGAAAGCAACAATGGATCACCAATTCCACCCTTATGCATTATCTTTTCATCAGATCCTGATGACGCATGTGTGATGGGATTGTTGATAGCAGGAAAAGCTGCCTTAGACGTTATGGTATGATCAGGAATGCCAGGAACTGAGGTAGCTGTATTAAGACGACCCAAAGCTTGAGTTTGTGGCAGAGGGCTAAGTGTGACTGACTCATGAATGTGGCTTGGACTGCTGAAGCTACTTACACTTTGGGTTCCTGTTTCATACTCATCACGGCTACCTTGACTTGGAGCAAAAGAGTTTCCAAATGGAGATAATCTATGGTCATTCTTTATCTCTTTATTTGCACCTGTATCTGTGCTAACGCTACTTCTAATGCTCATGTTGCCACTGGAACTAAGTTCAGGATCTGCTAAACGACGGTTGTCAACAGGCCGTAGAACAGAAGAAGATGCTCTTGCTCTGGCCGCTGCCCTCATGGCATCATTAGAATCCAACTTTGCAAGCTTCCACGCGCTAATACGAACGGCCCTTTTGGGTCCCTTGTTCCCTCTTTCTGCAAAACCAGCTGCATCCGGATCAACAGTAGATGGGACCATTCCAGGCTCCAAATGAGGCACAACTTCGTCCTGATGCAGCCATATCCAACAGAAGTTTTAAGTCATCAGTCATACAACAAATATACAAATTGACATAGATGCAAAAGTTGACCCACTCCTGGAGTCAAACCAGAGACTCTGGAATAATCCACTTCCAAGAAGGTATGGTCAAATTAATGATCATAAAAAGGGATAGAAAAACTTGTCAAATGAATGAACAAATTTATGCAACTATTTAAGTGCTAAAGACCCTTTTGTCGTATGGAAGAATGATTAGAAACTATGGTTGAGTTGATAGATATATTGAATGGCACAAAGTGAAATGAGCCTCATTTCAAAATTTGATTACATCTAAATACTATCGGAGATTAAATATGGAAGCGAACACTTGACACCCCTAAGGAGATTATAGTGGTTAAAAAAAAATGCAAAGGATGAAAAATCATCCTATACACCAATGATGGAGTTTTTAAATCCCCTAAGTGGGGATAGAGGGTTGACACATGTCTTATTATGGTATATCTATGATAATTCATTAATCAATTAATAATTAAATGGAGATATGGCAACCATCTAACCCCACTTGTCGTGTTTAAAAACTCTGCCACTGCCATGATGTGTAGAATAATAATCCGGATCAAGGTGTTTAAGGAACGAGGGAGGATATTCCAGCAAATGTTTCACTAGGGTTCCCAAACAATTTAAGGTTCACAAAAGCAAAAACTGTCGGATAAAATATTCATGAAAATAAATCCAGGGGAGTAGGAATGGGGGACAGGAGGAAGAAGTAAATCAATAAAAAAAAAGGAGTGAGGAAATATTAATTTTGAGCTTAACTAGGTCCAGTTAGTCCTAATTGTTCTACTCTACATTTTATACCATAAAAAAAAAAAAAAAAGAACCCAAAAGTAAAGCAAGAAAGGCAAGAGCGTTTAGAAGTGATAGATATGCTGACAAAGAAGACACTTCAAGCTGGCTGCTATTCTCCATATGAAGCCAAGTCACAATTTTCTTATGTGCTATGCTCCTTTCAGAAAGGGAGATCAAAACTTTATTGTGACAAGAAAAAAAAAGTAAACCTCTATATAAGGTTGAAACAAATACTTAAAGAGTAGGACAGAGTATCTTGTAATTGAAGCATAAAGGAGTTAATGTTTTATCTAAAAGAAAATCATAAACGAGCAGAGAGGAACTCTGGCATAGGAGATTTTTCTTTCTACTTCTAGGAAGCATCTTTAACAAAGTTCAACGTTAAAGGAATAGCCACCTCAGTAAATGAGAGACTTCTTCATTTGATAGTTCTTCCTTTCTACAATTTCATACACATTCTTATATGCTACTTGGCGAGGCCACACAACCTAGCCCTCAACTGATAAATACTCGAGGTCTAAAAACCTTCAAATTTCAGTAAAGGATCTATTTTTGATGCATATTATGTAATCTTAGATTGGATCACTTACGGTTTCATTCAAACAAAATGATAAAGCAAATATTAAATGACAGTACCTGATAATCTACAAAAACTCTAGGAGGGGTACACCATGCACCCTTGTACTGAAGGCCCAGAGAACTTCCACCACTCAAGCCAGTTGTAGCTGATCCAGTTGGAGAATACATCATATTTGGCAGTTCCTCATCCACTGATGCTCCAGCCGGTGCCTCACTCATTGCTCTCATTGCCACAACATACTCATAGGTTGTTATACCCTGATCCCACATAAAAGTTAAAAGGATTGCTACAGAAATTGCCTTATTATCTGCCCTATGAGTCTACTCTATTTACATTTTCCACTATATCCAGTTACCAAAATGTCGGAAATTTCAAAACTACTGGAACTCTAACTATAATTGCAAGTCTCTTCAAATTTTATTAAGTTGTAACCAGAAAGTAAAGCACCAGAAAAATGACAACAATGCTAAATCTCTTGGCAACTAACCTTTCTGATCAGTATCATGTGGAAAAAGAAAAGTTCACCCAGTGGTACACAAGCGAGGATAGAAACTGCAGTACATACAGCCTACAAAAATTTTAAAATCCAACTTAAGTACTTCTGATAAAACAACAATGACAGTGTCAGACATCAGCTTCACAGCATATGGTACGGTATATACCACAACTGTTGCAAATGGGGCACGAGAAAAACCATTTCCAAGCCTATCAATAATCTCAGTCTCCATGCCTTTCTTGTTAACAAAGCAACGAACAAGAACAGCAATACCAACCCCAGCTTCCATAACAAGCTGAACCACAGATATATATATAGAGAGAGAGAGAGAAGCATCATCAGAATTTGGCAAGTATGAATTTTAAATAACAAACACTTGACAAAGAACATACCCAAACAACACTGATGGCCATGAGAGAGATAAATGTCACATAATTTTTGTGTCCTACACAATTGTTTAGCCACTGCAGCCACGTATATGGAGATTAATTTCCATAAACAAATAACCAAATTATGTCAAAAGCCAAAAGAAGTTGAAAGATATTATTGGACAAATATGACTGAAAAGAAAACTCAAAGCAACATGAAAATATTTACCCGGCAGTGATGATCAAAACCATCTACACATTTATCACAACTTCTACAATGCTTACTAAACTTGCGCACCTGCACCACAAAAATCAGTCATAAGTGAGACAGAATGGCATGCTAAAATATTGCCAACCCATCAGATCCTGATCAGCAAAAATTTTTTGGATATAATATTCAAGCGATCCCTTTAACACTAGATCACATTAAAAACGTTTATCCCGGTTAAAAGAATTACTAGTATAACAGAAAACCAGTACGAGATTGTAATCAATGTAAAAGAACAAAAGTTGAGTCTCCAGAAAGACCAATATGTTCCCATATATTTTTTGGTTTCATTTGTTGGGATGTTATTAATTTGGTTCAAGCTTTTAAATTTTCTGCAATCTACTTTACTTGTTGGTTGCCTTACAATTCATCTGGCAGTAGCATTGTGAGAGGAGAGCATAAGCAATCGCCTTATAGCCTCTGAAGTCACAGTGAAATTGTTGTGGTAGATAAGATTGGCGACTAAGCATGTGATCTGAAAATTCTGGGAGTAGTGGAGAAAACACATAGAGCATAGTGGTGCTGCTGGCTAGACCAAATACACATTATCTATCACGAATGCAACTAATTCAGCATGAACTGATGGGAAAGGATATTTTAATAAGGTTTAACAAAACTAACAATTAACATGCTAATGAAACGTAGTTTTTTTTTTCACCTTATTTGAACATAACAACATAGATCCTGACTCAAGAATGTTACCAAGCTGAGAAATTTTGATGTGGGAGAAAATATTAGAATTTCAAAAATAAAGTTCTTAAGAGGTTTATTTCTTTTTAATTTAAGTTATAACTTGTACAGCTACAATTAAAGATATTTGAGAGCTAGAATTAAATGCTATCAAGGTTTTACAGCTTTATCTTGTAGTAAACAGGGATTGAGATACCCTCTATTACCTTTTAATACAGCCATCATCACCATTCATATGTGTAGGATCCAACCATAAATTATGGACCACAATGTGAATGGTGATTCAAGGTGTATTGCAAAGAATGGAGTGCTGCCAAACGTAGAAAATGGAGGATACAAAAAATGTTTTGAAAAAATCTTATCTTGTTAACTACCATAGGTTTAGAAATTAACCTTTCAAGTTCTTTCGAGAATAAGACTTTCACAATCTTGACAACAAAATGAATTTTTCTTTTTTCTTTGTTTCCCTTGAATTGACGTAGGCTTAGCACACATCCAATTGTGCCACCTAAGATGTCACAACTATTAATTTCATCTGTGCCAGCTTTCGAGCTTTCATTAGATTTAAAACTTACCCGACTCCACAATTGCATTAAGAACAAGAGAAAAGCAAGTTTCCAAATTTATTGGGAGGGAAAAGAATGTTAAGGACACCATGGAAAGTTAAAATTAGTAAAAATGATGGCAAATTAGCGCTGATCTAATATAATAAAAAGGGTAAGTCAAAATGGGATCTAAAGTACCTCAGCATTACACAAGGTGCAGAACAAAGCATCTTCACTGCCTTGCTCAGCAGCCCCATCCTGTTTGCGGCAATCTTCATGAACAAATAAGGCACAAAAAATTCCTCCAATACAACAAAATTTCCAGGTTGCAGACTGTGCTGGAACATCTATTGTTGCAGCATCCCCCACTGAACCTTTCTTACTTGAGTTTGGTGCTGCTATGGAACTTCTGGAAACTGTTGATGGGGATGAATGCATCCCACTACCAAATTCATCAAATTTTCTGGGTAAATCCTTCACTGATAACCCATGCTTTATATCAAGTTTGTTTGTTCCACCGCTGAATTTTGACATGATGCCAGGATCAGCAGGGTTAATTGCAGTACACCGGACATAGAGAATAAAAACAAGGAGTGCCTGCATTGCCATCACAAGAATAATGGAGATGACATCAGATTCAAAGATTATGTTTGTAAACTGCTTCATGCAGAATGAAAACTGAAATCAATTTCTTTTTCACCAAAAATATTTGCAGACAGGGCAAGCACCAGATAGTCTTCATTGCAGAGAATAACTTACATCTTAAAATAGATAAAAAAAAACATTGGTGCAATGCATCCTCCATTGTGATATAGTAGCAGGCCCTTAAAAATGTTCTAAATGTGCAATCCATTTAGATCTTTCATGCAAAAATGTGAGGCAATAAATGATTTCTTGTAGACCTAATGTAAAATAAACAAACAAATTCACGTACCACCAGTGAGTAAGTTGCAACCAGAGCATATTCCCAGATGCGCCCTCCAAGGAAAGGAGCAAAGAAAGCATAAAACGCAACCACTAACAAGCAGAACACAGTAATAGCAACAACCTATCAAAACAAGAAGTTAAGATCAACTTCCAAAAAATTTGATGATTCATAAGTACTCAAAAATAGAGATCACTAAATTCAACTAAAGGATAAGACATTGAACAGATAGCCCATTTGAAAAGCAAAAAATTGAGAATTAACATGTCAATATGATAGGTGCCATTAACATGGGACTGCAAAGCAATAATTATCTCACAACTAACATCGATAGCACTGAAGAAAAATTTTCAAATATTTTACTGTTTCCAGCTTCTATAGGTGGAAATTTTACTTGACCTATTCTCTTAAAAGGAGGGAAAAGGAAAGAAAATCTTTGAAATCTGGGCTTGAGCCTTCAGCTAGAGTTGTTAATCAGACACATATTTGACAACCCAAATGAATGAATTCTGCCTAGAAGCATGTTAGTCATCAAGTATCTCACTGGTCAGACCTGTGGATTAGGACCAGACACATAGTTGGCTACCCCAAGGATGTTATACACTCACGAAGGCCCCCTCCAACAGTCACCAACTTTAAAACTGAGAAACATGTCTACCTCTCAACCTCTTGAATAATGACCCTTGGTTTACCTTACATGTGCATGGTTCATCTTCTTCTTTCACTACCCTTTGGGTAGTTGGATAACGCTATTAAAGTGTGTCCAAATCAGAGCCTTCTTCAAGGAACATATGGAGACAGGGCTATTTACAAGTTCAAAAGAAGCTGGCAGAAAGCAGGACTAGTTGAAGAACCTCATATCATCGTTCTAGATTTGACTTAAAGAACATGTTCACAGTAAGCCAGTGTAGGAAGGCAAGGAAACGTTCTGAAAGAACCTCACAGAGATCAACTCTTTATAAAGGAGATAGCCCACCAATCATGCTCTGGGTGTTGGATAGAGCTTTCTCTCCTTCTCCCCCCTTTTCTTAAGCATGATTTTCAAATGCAAGACAATAAGCAATTCTAATGAACAAGTCAGAATTGTGGAATCCAGCATTTTTCCATGTGAATATTTAACGAGAGTAATTTTAGTTTTCCCTCATCCATACAGTTACGAAAGTGACCATTACTAAAATCCGGTGCTACCTTACCGATTTACCTGAAGCCAGAATTAATTCATAAAAATCAAACCCCCGAAGCATCAATCCTTGAGTTAAAAACTACACAGAGTTAAGACAGAAAAATACCAGAAAACACACAATGAGCCATGCCAACCCAACAAGTTGAAGAAGGGCAGTGCTATTTCAACAAACTAAAACACGAGGTACAAAATAAATAAATAAATATTTTTAGCAATAAATGTTGCCACTAAATTGGAGGAAAAATTTAAGTTGGGGGCAATTCACATAAAATCAAGCAGTAAACACCTAAGAACAAAAATAAAAACAGATAGAAAATTATGGATAAAATAAAACTTTGAAGCATTTGTGGGATAACTTGCATAAGCCAAAAAGGTTTCATTACCTGAAAGGTGTGAGCAGGTAGTTGCCATCCATGTTTCCTCACCATAGCTACCCCTCAAAAGATTCAGACCCCTCCCACCCTACACTGAGAACCCAAAACCCTAACCAAAAAGAAAGAGACCCTAGAGAGAGACTCTCATTAAAGTAAGGAAAAAAAACAGTTTTGGGAGAGACGGAAAGAGAAAAAGAGCGACCTCACCTCTTAGCAACGAAGTAAAAAATTAAGAACCCAAAAAAGAAAAGAATGGGAAAATTTAAAAGAAAAACAATGGGAGATAATGTTAGTAATTTGTTAGCAAGAAGCCATAGGTAGTATTTAGTATAAGAATAGGAAATGGGAAGCAATAAAGCTAAGGAAGGAAACAAAAATACAGAAAGAAGGAACAGCCCAGCTCGAAAGGGAAGGCAGAGTGAAGAAAAGGAAGAGAGAATGTGAAAACTGTTGGACAAAAACAAAGAATAAAAACAGAAATTGACAAAAGAGAAAATCGTTGACGGAGATGTGAATACTGCGCCTGTGCTGTGCGCGTGAGGTGAGTTGAGGCGCTGTGTTGCGTCCACCTATAATAATATCTTCCAACGAATATCCAAAAAGCTTATATACTATTTTCCTTTTTCAAATAGAAATGAAAAAGAAGAAACATTTTTTTCATTTTATTTCTTGATCCAAATATATTATTATTATTATTATTTAAATAAAAAATAATATAAAACTTAGGAGATACTAAAATTGAAAAGGTTGTACATTTAGGATGTGATGTAATGTAATCCTATAAGCTTTTACTATCAACACTTGCTGTATATAAATTTCAAATGGATATGATAGTGTTACAAAAGAAAAAGAAGGTGAGCACGTGGTGTATTAGGTGTGTTGGGGAAGAAATTATAAAGAAAAAGGAATAAATTTTGTTTAATTTAATGTTGGGTGTGGTTACGGTGGATCCCACCATTTATTCCTCCCTTTTTTTTTGGGAGTGGGGAGGGGGGTCTACTAACTTTAGTCGTTGCTCCTCTCATTGTATAATATAAGGTCCTTCATGGCACCTTCTCTAACAAAGTTTTAATCCCATTATTATTATTATTAATCATTGAATTAAATGTCTTTATCCATATTTGCTCGTAACTTTATTGATAAATATGTATTAGTTGGGTGAATGTTATTTTTTTTTTTATTATTTGAGTCATTATATTACTATGTAAAGACTGTATGATTTGTCTACAAGGAAGCTATTTTGTCTTTTAAAAGAGAAAGAAAGAACGAAAAGGTAGAAGGGTGAGGCCTATCCGCAAAGAAAATGGGGACACAAGGCAGCAAAGGGAGAGGGAGCATCTGCTTAGCTAGCTCTACTTAATACACATTTTGGATTGCTTAAAATTTAGCTCTCTTCCTTTGGTTATGTTTGCTTAATATTTTTACTTTTTTTAAAAAATGTAAAAAAAAAAAAATATATAACAACTAAGCAGTTGTCGTGTGTGCTATGTCACATATCAAAACTTAATTTCAAGTTCATGCAACTTTAAACTTTAAAAATAGAATTTATATAAACCAAAAAATCATAGACTTACGTTTTCAATTCAAAAGACATGCTTGATAGGTAAAAAAAAAACCCATATTTATATACTCAAGATTTACCTATTTCTTACCGATGTAAGATCCGTGACAAGTTGTATTTGAATATTTATTTTTTATTTATTTTAAAATAATAAATTTATATAAAAATATATATTTTTAAAGTACGACATTGATGGTCTATAAATAAAAATAATTATAATTGAAAAACAATTATGTAAAAGACAATTAATATTTTAATTACATATAATTGAAATTTATAATATTAAATTAATTCATCACTATTAGAATATACTATCCAATTACAAAATTAATTAGTTCTTCATTGGATTCACCACAAAAAGGGGGCCATTCTCAAGTATTTTGTTCTATAATAAGTACACATATCTTCTCATTTAAAGAGAAATTCAAATCTCTTCTCTCCAAATAAAAAATAAAGAGCATATAAGTTAATGGATACACCAATCCTTGGCAATATCACCAATGCTTCACTTTTACCAAACTCTTTATATTAGTTAAAAGCCAAGAATGAATCACTAAAATTCAAGGCATGATCCTTACTCTTTGTCCCAATTTTGTTATGATTTTGCCAGCTATGTGCCTTTGTCCCAACTCCTATCATTATACAAACATATAATAAGAGTCTAAATTCACATTATCACTTAACATATTCACATGCACATGCAGTATAAGTTAATAACCTTTTATTTAAAGAGGGAAGATTCATCAGTTAAACACGTAATCAACCAGGAGATGGATAATACACGCTACTATTATAAAGTGATAAAATTTCTTGCATGGAGAATTTTCTGGAAAAAGGCAGCTCCTGACCATAAATCTTTATGGTGCTTCATCCATCATTCTGTCATCCTTTCAATTTGCATATGCCGAGTTCTCATATTTTCCATCCCACCTATAATTTGGTTTGGATAATAGAACAGAAGATAAAAAGAAACAAAAGATCAGCCACTTTAGTTCTCCTGATACTATTATTAATATGACATTAGAGGACTGAAGGCCCCAAAGTCACACCTACCTGCACTGTTCCTGTTCTGGAATTTTGAGCTCCAAATCCTCTTGGAACGGCTGAAATACTAGGTCTACCTTCTCATCATCCACTTGATCAAGAACTGGTGGGTCCCACTGCAATTGTTTGACACAGAAGTGAAGAAAATGACTTAATCAATGCAAAAAACTCCCCAAAATTTTTACCTACCGTATCAGGTTTGAAAACTTCATGCAGTGATAAAAATTGATTTACAAAACTCTTCCCAACTTCAAAATTTTAACAAGCAACCAATAAAGCTCGCAAGCTATTACACCAAGCATCTTGCAGGCTGACATAAGTGGACAAACACATGCAAAGTTACATACAAGGATGTATTGGTCAAAAAAGAGTACCTTCGGAGCATTATCCTTGTCAATGGTGAGAGCTCTGATACCCTTTTCATCAATAAAGAAGAAAATCCAGTCAGAAGTTAGAAGGAACCTCAAAATTTGGGTTTTGTCTGTTAAAAGTTTTCATAAGTGGTTAAACTCAAAACAATTACCTCATAGACATCTGCAGATATTGAAGTCCGTAAAATATTCATTGTTAGTCGAAATTCTTTCTTCAGACATTCAGGGAGCGTTTGCTTCCTCCCTTCGCGAATCTGGAAATATTAACCCAACAATTAATTGTGAGATTGGCATAAAGATCCAGTAATTACCTAATTCTTGAGGCAAAAATAAGTAACTATTTTTTTTTTGTTAAGTTGATACCCATTCCATAGTTATACTAAGCAAGAGGCACAGGTTAAGCGATATGTCTTATCATGTGAGTTGCTATTTGCTAGTTGCTACTCGATGCATATGGGAAAAACTAAGGAAAGTTGAAAAAAAAGGGAAAGACTCTTCCTACAGCATTGTAACCTGTAGATTTAATAAAAGAGTTGTGTAAGGTACCTTCTTTCTAACATAAATATTGCAACATATTGGTTAAATGTCACCTAGTCAAGCTAAAAAACCAGGCTTCAAAAAATTCTAGAAGGATTGTATTTAGAGTTCTACCACTTGAAAAAGACAACATAAAATAGTCTTGTGTATAGACATCAGAACAATTTTGATGAAGTAAACCACTGATGTCATTTTCAAAATTAAGAAAATAGACAACGCATCAATTTAAATATAAAAGGTAGATGCTTTTATTTGAAGTCAAGATTAGACACCATATTGTTAGTAGAAAAAGTGAAAAACATAATGTCAGTCTCAAAGCATAGAATGAATTTATTTTGAGCTCCTGACACTAGAAGCACAAGCGTCAATCCTTTGCAAAAGTTTAATTTAAATCTCTATCACTGCTTATAAATATAGGCCCAAGTCCTGCAAACCTGTGAAAGATAAGAATGAATGGTGCAATGAAAACAACCATTACCGATCTCAATGTTATTTTCAATCCTGTTGGTGATGATCTTTTCAACCCTTTTAGTAAAGGACCAATCCATCCATTTCCCTCTTTGCTAGCCTCAGCTTCCTGTCAGAGTACATTTACACCAAGTTTTTTCTGTTAATTAAATAGGAGGGGCTATAGAATATTACAAGGTTTTTATACAATTTAAACTATAATATTTTTTTTTCTTAATGAGGGATTAAAGGAAGAAAGAAGAACTTACAAATGATTTTATAATGTCTGCAACAGTACCCTTTGAGAAACACTCATCAATTATTGGCTTCCTGAAAAGTAATTAAACTATCAGGTTTCACTGATACCGAGGTCTCTAGTCCTATCCTAATTCATATTCTAGATGACACATATTTATTACTTGTTTAAAACACTGTCTTCATCAAGCTGCATGTTCAAAGAAAATTCCTCAATGGTAGATTTTACGGCTTTCTCGTCACCAGAGTTCAAGCTAATCAGACGCTTCTCTAGCTCAGGTAGTTTCTGATTACAAGAGATAACAAGATGTTATTGTTCGACATTTACTCAAATGTAAGAAAAAATATATAAACAAATTGATGATTCAAAAGCATCAAATTGCATCATTACACTTAGAACTTAGAAAACCTCAGTAATTTCAGACCATAGACATACAATAGTAGAAGATGAAAAACTAAATTATAAGTCAAATCTTTCATGGACTGAAATAAATGAGGTGTTAAAGGTATAATAGAGAGAGAAAATGAAGTTCACCAAGGAAACATAGTGTTAGAAAATGAATTTGTTATTAGATTATTGTTCTTTTCATATATCCTCAATAGTCAAGCTATACAAATTTCAGCATGCTTGGCTGATTTCATATTCTGATTAAAATTACATCAGACCAAAGGTGGGATCAGCCTCCCTAGCCTCTTCCTATAAACTAAAATATGTATGATACTTCTGGCAATTGGAAGAAAATGGATGTTTTTTCTTTTGTTTGAAGTGAACCCTCCACATTCAATCGTCCTAATAGTAATACTACTTTACAAAACTTGTTCGAAAAGTGAATGTCATGCTAATAAAACAAATAAAACCGGATAGAAAGAGAAATGGTAGGTTAATCATCAAAGCAAAGCTAGTGCCAGCAGAAGGACCAAAAGAAAAAGGATCAAAATATGATGATAACGGATGGCATGTGATCCATCGGAGAAGATTCGATGGTGAAATCAAATTCCTTGAAACAAGCTTGAGTTCAGATTTGATTGGGTTGTTAATTTGACAGGAGTAGAAGCACTTCATACCTAATTGTTTCCATGCACAACCAATCTCATAGCTATTGCATAAACATAGTGATAAACAAAATAGTCCAGTATCTATTTCCCTGAAACAGTCTGAGCAAGAATAGTTTTACACATAGTGAATTGCATATTTTTCCTAATTCTGTCCTCCCTGAATCACTGAAGCAGTAAGAAACAATTGTTGACTCATAGAAAGCACCCCATTCCAGTGTACAATTAAGATCATCTATTTGATTAAGGTACTGGCATGTCTACATAGCTCTAGTAAACAATTTTTCTATTATACATCACATCTCAGCTAAATAGACATGGATTCAGTGAACAGAAAAATATGTTCACACTAATTAGAACATGAGGAACCTTACTGCTATTTTTATAATGGTAGAACCAACAACCATATTTAAAATACCACATGCTCACATTAATATCGAAAAAGTGAACGTCTTATACACTTGTTCCAAAACATGTTTACAGAGAAAAAGGCATTATAACCAAATGTTATTTACACTCACCTCAAGAGGGACAAAATGGGTTGCTAGTCCAGCTGCAACCAATTCCTTACCATTTAGCCTAGCACCTGTTAAGGCTAAGAATTCCCCTGCATGAAGGACAAAATAATCTTGATTGAATACCAAAAGAAACAACAACAAACTTCTTATTTTCCATAAACAATATATTCAAGATTCCTCCATGAGGAAATCAGGAACTGTAATTCTACAACATGTCAAACACTTCTCTTTTTCAGAAGAAGAAGAAACATCAAAGTTCAAACACATTATTCTTTCGCATCTATATATGTCCATATCTTTTTGCTAAGTGTGCTTACCCAAATGCCCAGGGAGATGGGAAAGCACGTATGAGAAACCACAGTCCACATGAAAACCAATACTTGCTTCTGGTGTTGCAAAGACCTTAAATACAAATTTTCGGAAAGCAAACCAGAAAAAAGATTCAGCATGTCAATGCAGTAACAGTTATCAAGGCCTTTATAAACTACTGCTATTAGAAGAATTAAAAAGAAAAGTCGAATGCATTGATTTATGCATGAAAATATCTGGACAGTGACTAGATACCCACAGTTTTTTCTGTTACAACTGAGAACTTCATTGGGACCATCAATGATGCACCTCCTCCCATCGAAATTCCTTGAACAAGAGCAACCTGTGAAAACACATAAACAGTAGACTGTTACATTTCACAGTGATACAGATCTCACATTCATTAAATTCCTTGCGCAATAGTGTGAGAATACAGTCTGAAAAAAGAAAACCTGGGTTTTTTTGTAGGTATGAATATGATAGCAAAGCCAATACATTCGATAGACCACTTCAAGGCAAGAATCCTCTGTCAGAAAAATAATTCATTCCAAGTCAAAGATCATATTGCTTTCCATGCATCTAATCATGGTGATATTTTGGTGTTGTGGCGGAAGTAATAGAATTTAAAACATAATAGAATATAAACAAAAGTCCAATATCAGGATAGAACATTTACTTGATTTCCTGCCATCATAAAACATTTTTAAATCTCCACCAGCAGAAAAAGCACGCCCAGCTCCCTGAATAAAAAGAAAAATAGTAAGTTGTAAAGAATCTAAGCAATCAAGAGACACATTGACTGACAAATCCAGAATTAGGAAAATCTTCAGGAACATCAGAAATAACCTTGATTAGTATAAGAGCTGCTTGCTCATCTTTCTCCCATTTTTCTAAGTATTCTGCTAGCAATGAAACCTGATTGCAGTAAAAGAAAAACGATTTTTCGAAGATATGACTTCAAGAACTGAACTTAAGTAATACGGCAATGTAGCTTGAAATTACACAACAAACCACTTTGTTTTCTTCTAATTTCATTTTGATAATACTACATCACATACCACTTTGGATGAGATGATATTCAAATGTCGAGGCCTGTTCAAAGTGATCAATCGTACATGGTCTAGTTCTTCTCCGATAACAAACTAAGTAACAAAAATTATTTCTCGGTTAGTAAATTAGAGGCATTCTCTTAAACAAGTATGGAAAACATAGGGATTCGTTTTAAAATCTTAAAAAAAAAAACAAGGAAATACTCGTAAAATTAAATCATGAAAGGGGTGATTACCGGTTCATCAGGGACAACAACTTCCTTTGCCATTGGAATTGTTGGAAAACTGATTATTCCACTTGAAACTGCAAACTTTGTATGGAGCAAGTTGATCAAGAAAAGGTGAGAAAAGAGCAAAACGGAGAGCGAAACTTACGGAAGAGCAAAGAAGAAGAGAAGTGAAGTGAAGGAGGTGGGAATGGAAGGGTGAAGGTGTTTGTGTATATGTATACGAGGATCGATCAGAGAAGCAAAAAGGCTAAAGAGTGGTTGGTAATGTGTAGCTAATTGATTGAAGGAACTACCTCTACTTCTTTCATGGTATCTGTTTCAGCTTTCCTTCATCTCACCTACCGCACTGGTTAGTTGAGGGCTGTGCCTGTGGGTCTGACCCTCGCGCGTACCCACCCGGCTTCCACCATTTTCTCAAAACTAAGTTCTGAATAGCTTTAAGAAAATGTTTAAATATTGTCTTTTATTTATAAAAAAAAATTGTAATTAATTTTTTTTTAACTTACTGAGAATAGTAGAGCTGTTCGGAGATCAGTCTAGTTTGGAATATTATTATATTAATTAAATATTTTTAATTTTAATTAAAAATATTGAAAATATTAATATTTTAATATTTATATTAAATATAATTTTAAAAAAGCGAATATAATGAAAGCCCATGAGTTCATTATTAATTATCAGTATGAAACATTTTTCTTATATTATTACTCTTTTTCTTCTTTTTTTTTATCTTTAATATTAATATAAATTACGAGAAATGTTAAAAGTTTCTATTATCTAATTAATCATATCATAAGAATAAATATTCCCAAATTTGTTAGTCCTATTTCTACACTTTTATACCATTCATAGTCCAACTATCTTTCTCTTTTCTTATCTAATCTAAAATATATTGACTCACACTTACCAAAGCCTTTTATGGATGACACTTGTCTGTTGAGTGGGTTGTGAGCTTAATTAATAATATATGGCATCGGGATCTTACGGTTAAGGACTTCATAATATTTTAAATAAATTAAAAGATATTTTAGTTCTTTTATCTTTTTGTATCCGTATTTTAGGTGATTGTAGACTTTAATGTCATTATTAAAATGTCTAAGGTATTACAATTATGTTATGTCTTTAAGCATGGTTTTTTTTTTTTACATTTACAATTTAAATTATTTTTATGACGACCATCATGGCTTGTATATATAAAACTGATAAATTTACATAAAAAGATAAATAATTTAATTAATAATAAATATAGGAAGTGATTTATATTTTTTAATTAATTTTTCTTTTACATGTAGTTTAAAAAAAACTATCTACTTTCCTTATCACATAAATTTTTGTAAAGAAATTTAAATATTTGAATTTTCTAAATTATTTAAATTTAAAATATATTGATTCTTACTTACAAAAGTCCTTTATGGATGACACTTGTCCACCTCTATTGAGTGGGTTGTGGACTTAATTAATATATTGAATCCAGATTTTATGGTTATAGACTTCACAAAATTTTAAATAAATTAAAAAATATTTTAATCTTTTTTTATTTTTTTCTATCAATATTTTAGGTGGTTATACGTTTAAATGTCATTATTAAAAAGTCCAAGGTAGGAATTAGAAGTGCTTCTATTAAGAATATATTAAGAGCTTGTTTGGTCAGACTTTTTTTTAGCTTAAAAGCTATTACGAAATTTTTATGAAAAATAATAAATTTTAAAATTAAGCTAGAATTTTTTGATAAAATTTTTTTATACGTTTTTTTATAAGTTATAATTTTTGTTAAAATTATCATAAAATGTATTTTTTTATAAGGTAATATTGTAATTATTTTTAACAAATAAGGATATTTTTAAAATAAAAATAAAAATTCTCTTATATTTTTAAAAGAAGATAAGAAAAAGCTCCTCATAAGAGCTTTTCTTGAAGCTATTTTTTAAAAAATTTTATTTAAAAAAACTATTTTTTTAAGAGTTTTTTAAAATTTATGTTTGGTCTGATTTTTATTTTTAAGAGATAGATAAGCTGAAAAAAAATCAGACCAAACAAACACTAAGTATGAAATCAACGTTAGAATTATGTAATTATCGTTTTTGTAATTTGAAATTTTAACTCATTTAATTTGGAGCGTGACAAGAAAAGGAATGTAGATTAGGGCTTATCTAAGGAGCAAGCAAAGTTTTTAAAACCTTCGCTAAAATGGTTTTTTAAAAGGATGAGAGAGGGATGAAGACAAAATAAAATTAGAAGAATTTGGAGTTAAAAGTTTGTTTGATAGTGAGAAAGTAGGAGAAATTTTGAGTTCTATTTCGGTTTCATATTATCAAATTTCAAAGATTGAGATTAAAAGAATAATCAAGGTGATTTTTTTTTGTGATTTGTCAAGAAAAAAAATAGTTAATTTTCTTTGTTAACTTTTTAATTTAAAAAATAATAAGAAAAAAATAAAAAGTCAAATAATATAAAAAAATAACAAAAGTAGTTAGCTAGAATTGTTTTGAATGAACTATTTTTTGAATTATTTTTAATAAAGATGATATTTTTATAAAACTTTCAAAAAATATATTTTTTTGCCTGTATAATGTTGTTCAAAAAATTGATCCAACTTATTCTAAATATTTTGTACAAATCAAAATCAACTCTATTTTTTTGGACAACATATTTTTTACTACTAGATATAGAATAACCTTTTTTATATTTTGTGACAAGTTATCTTTATATATATATATATATATATATATATATATATATATATATATATATAATGGTAATTAACACAATGAAACTTTCTTAAAAAAAATTAGTAAGATAAAGTAAAGATGCATATATGATATATTTAATTTGTTACTACGATATATAATAATAGTATTAAAAAATTTTAACATTAAATGTTAGTAAAATTTTATAAAATTCATATTGGTCAAATATTTAAGAAATAAATGATATTATCACAATTTTTAGCACGGGTATTTTCTAGTTTTATATTTTATTTTAAACCCGAATTTTCAAAGTTTCCAAATTCAAAATCCCTAAAAACTCCCCCAACTCTGCCCTGGCTCATTTCCCTCTGCGCTCTCTTCTGACTTCATTCATACCTCTGCCAACTGTCCTCCGTCAGCCATCAATTCTTTCTACGATTTATTTTATTTTGGTGTTCGCAAACTACAGTGTAATCTTAAACGGGTCATATAGCTTTGATCTTTCAGCACCTTGCCTCCCCGTCCTTCGACGTCCCTTCTGGTATACGGCTTTCTTTTTGTTTCTTTTCAATTTTTTTGTAAAATGTATTTACTTTTTTTTTTTTCTGAATTGTAAGCATTTTAAGTATGGGTATGCAATTCATCAGCATTTCATGTTGCCACGTCTGAATTTATGACAAATTTTCACTTCAATCAATTTATTGTTAGGGACATGGGTCATTTTGCATGACCATTGCTGAGTGTTTTGCGATTTTTTTTTTTTTATCTTTTGAATGCTTTTTTTTGGTTAGAAAGGTTTATATTTGACGACCTTGCTGACTTGCTTTTGATAAATTTGTTCTTTTTTTCTTTCCTTTTGCCAAGCACTAATAAAATTTAAGCTTGCTAATCGAACCAAATTAACCTAAATACGTCGTGATAGGGTCAAAATTGAGGGTAATTTAGTTACCGGCAAATAATTGAACTGAGCTACATGCTATACCATTTGTAAAAGTTATCCTTTTTTTGGGTGCTTACTAGGTACACCGTAGATGATCTGTTGGAAAGGTGGATTTTTCCCGCTCATGGAAATAGAGAGGAAGCTACGATTTGGTGATCATGATAAAGGTTCGGGAAAACCAAAATGCAATTAGTAATATGGTGGATTGTAGAGACGCTGTACCTTGTATTGATGGAGTGAATGAAAATATGGTTGATATTGTGGATGAAGCGGCACATGGTCGAGATGGTGCGATAGTTGATTCCTCTAAAAGGGCTGTTATTGGATTTGAAGGGGATACAGATTTTGAGCCACGTAATGGCATTGAATTTGAGTCACACGAGGCAGCATATGCGTTTTATCAGGAATATGCCAAGTCAATGGGATTTACTACATCCATTAAAAACAGTAGGCGTTCCAAGAAATCAAAAGAATTTATTGATGCTAAATTTGCATGTTCCAGATATGGAGTCACACCAGAATCAGATGTTGGTAGCAGTAGAAGGTCAAGTGTGAAAAAGACAGACTGCAAAGCCAGCATGCATGTGAAAAGAAGGCCGGATGGGAAGTGGATTATTCATGAATTTGTCAAAGAGCATAATCATGAGCTTTTACCAGCCCTTGCTTACCATTTTCGAATCTATAGGAATGTAAAATTGGCTGAAAAGAATAATATTGACATTCTGAATGCTGTTAGTGAACGGACAAGAAAGATGTATGTTGAGATGTCCAGACAGTCCGGTGGATATCAAAATGTAAGCTTGCTTCAGAATGACATAAAAGATCAGTTTGATAAAGGTAGGCACTTGGTTGTGGATGAGGGAGATGCCCAAATTATGCTTGAATATTTTAAGCGTATCAAGAAGGAGAACCCAGACTTCTTCTACGCAATCGATTTAAATGAGGAGCAACGATTGAGAAATTTGTTCTGGGTTGATGCTAAAAGTAGGAAGGACTATGCAAGTTTCAGTGATGTGGTCTCTTTTGATACCACTTATGTGAAATTCAATGAGAAATTACCATTTGCACCATTTGTTGGAGTTAACCATCACTTTCAATCTATGTTACTCGGCTGTGCATTGCTTGCAGATGAAACTAAGCCCACATTAGTTTGGCTAATGAAGACATGGCTTAGAGCAATGGGTGGACAAGCTCCCAAAGTTATAATTACTGACCAAGACAAAGCATTGAAGGCTGCAGTTCAAGAGGTCTTCCCAACTGCACGCCATTGCTTTGCTCTTTGGCATATATTAGAAAAGATCCCCAAATCTCTTGCACATGTGATTGGACAACATGAAAACTTTTTGCCTAAATTCAATAAGTGCATTTTCAAGTCTTGGACCGATGAAGGGTTTGATATGCGGTGGTGGAAAATGATAACTCGGTTTGAACTCCAAGATGATGAGTGGGTTCAATCATTGTATGAAGACCGCAAAAGATGGGTGCCTACTTTCATGGATGATGTGTTTCTTGCTGGAATGTCTACAAGTCAGCGTTCTGAAAGTATGAACTCCTTCTTTGATAAATACATCCATAAGAAAATTACCTTGAAAGAGTTTGTGAAACAGTATGGGGCAATTCTGCAAAATAGATATGAAGAGGAAGCTGTAGCTGATTTTGATACCTGGCAGAAACAGCCAGCACTAAAATCTCCTTCACCTTGGGAAAAACAAATGTCAATTGTTTATACTCATGCAATATTCAAAAAGTTCCAAGTTGAGGTCTTGGGTGTAGTTGGCTGCCATCCCAAAAGGGAAAATGAAGATGAAGGAACTATAACATTTAGAGTTCAAGACTGTGAAAAGGATGAAAATTTTTTAGTAATATGGAATGAAGAAAAGTCAGAGGTTTCTTGTAGCTGTCATATGTTTGAATACAGAGGTTTCCTTTGTCGACATGCAATGATTGTTCTCCAAATGTGTGGTCGCACAAGCATCCCTCCCTGTTATATATTGAAGAGGTGGACTAAGGATGCTAAGAGTGGGCAATCAACAGCTGAAGGAACAGACCGAGTGCAGACAAGGGTGCAACGTTATAATGAGTTGTGCAAACAAGCAATTGAATTGAGTGAGGAAGGATCATTGTCTGAGGAGAGTCATAACATTGCTTTTCGTGCACTAGTAGAAGCTTTGAAAAATTGTGTCAACGTTAACAACTCTTGTATCAGTGCTGTGGAATCTGTTGGCCATGCTCATGGTCTTCGTGAAACAGTGGAAGAAAATCAGGGGAGTCTTGCTTCAAAATCAAGTAAGAAAAAGAATACAAACAAGAAACGAAAGGTTAGTTCTGAAACTGGAAAGTTGATTGATGTGTCTATGTTCTAATGATGTTACTCTTCCTACTTACTTCAAGCTAAACATGCAATCATTCAAGAAAGAGACTTTTATGTTTCAGGGGCAATCAGAGCCAGCTCTCATGTTTGTTGATGCCCAAGACAGCTTGCAGCAAATGGTTTGTCCTAGCTTAATTATAGTTGTGATTTACTGTCAATATTCTATAACATGGTTAGACTCTGGGGATGATGATATTAACATTATTTTATTGCATGTTGTTGGCTGCATCAGGTACTTATCTTTTTTTTTTTTATCTTTTGTTGACAAAAAATAGTGCTATAACTTACCGACAGTGCTTTTAAGTGGTAGTTGTAATGGTTTAACTATTGAAAATTTTATTTAAAAGAAAATATTGAAAATGATTCTGCATCTACCTCTTCTTGCAGTTTGACGTGGGTTATCAAGTTAATTTGGCTTTTATTTGTGTAGGAGAACCTGAGCTCAGATGGAATAAGTCTTAATGGTTATTATGGTGCCCAACAGAACGTGCAAGGACTGGTATATTTACTAATTTGAATATATTTTTATAAGCTGAAGTATGGAGATTTATAAAACTATGTGATTTTTAGCACTGATATTTTAAACTGGGGTAATTGCAGGTACAGTTAAATTTGATGGAGCCACCTCATGATGGTTATTATGTTAATCAGCAGAGCATGCAGGGTCTGGTAAGTTATACAAAGAAAGGTGACAAAAGTTGACCCAACCAAATAACCTCCCGAACCCGAACAAAATCCAATAACTTAATTGATTTGAGAAGTTAAAACCCTGAACTCGGTCTATCTGAATCCCAACAACCTGTCTCAGCTGTCAAAATTCTGATCCAAGATGACTCAAATTGCTAGAGAAAAGCAATGATTTAACTTGATTGACCCAAAATGAAGCACTGAACCTGAACTGTCAATCATCATGTCTACTTATAAGCAGTTACAGTTGTTTTATTGTTTTGATTGCATTTTTGTACTTGCAGGGACAGTTGAATTCTATAGCACCCAGCCATGACAGTTTTTTTGGCACTCAACAAAGCATGCATGGGCTGGTATGAAATTTTGTAATGTCATTTTCTGGTTGATAACTTTAGTTATATGAAAATGATTATGATAACAAATTTTTCTTGTGCTTTCTTTCATGTAGGGACAATTGGATTATCGACCTCCAGCCAGTTTCAGTTATGCTTTGCAGGTTAGTTTGGAAAACATAAGTTAGATAATATTTTTGAATTGGCATTTCTTAATGCATGTGTGTTTGATTATTCGCCCACATTGCAGGATGAGCCCCAATTGAGATCAACACAATTGCATGGTGGTGTTTCAAGACATCCATGATGAACAGACACAACTATGGTACTTGGAACTGCCTCTTGGAGACATTTAAAAGTAGAGTTCGGGACTGTATATGTTAAAAGGAAAAATGAATTCAAGAAATGGAATATCGCTCTGTTATTCACTTCAACTGATTTCATTGATATCCAAATTCCAGCAAAGGAGAAGTCATCCCTCAGTTTTCTATGGCATGTTCTGAGCTGAAATTTACACAACTTTTGTCTTTGGTGATTATGATATGCCCCTGCCAAAATTTTTGGAAAACGAAGCACGACTTGCATTTTTATGCATTGCTTTTAACGCATTGAGAATATGACTTGAGGGCAGTTGGAGCAGGCTAGATACTTTTCCTTAACTTCTTCCATTGACACAGAAGGAGCTTCTAAGGTAGTTGCACAAATGGGAAAACCAGATTCGCATGCTACTTTTAGATTTTAACTTCTCACCTCATATATAGTGGAATTACTAACCTCTTACTGGGGCCTGATGCTTATAAAGACTGTTATGATGTTTGATGATGTAAATGTTGTATAGATTTGTTTGACCCTGCGCCTGTTCTGTTTTCTTTCTCTTTCTCTGAGGACCCCAGTAGCATGTTGTAATCTGAGATCCATATGTTTTGTGGAAGGGAACTCTGAATCTAGCATATTATGGAAATGTCAGCTCCTATTGTATGAGATGTTTCAGGGGTAAACTAAAAGCTCCTAGTGTTGTCGGAGTTGACAACAAGATGTTATCACGTTCATGGAGCTTCTGTAAGGAATAGAAGTTCTTGGGTGGGGGCTTGCATGAAAATTTTCTGCATGATGATTATCAGGGTAATCTGGGGTGCTTGTTTATTTTCTAGAAGAGATGTGTTGTTTTAGCTATGAAATCACAATCTTAATTACTAGTGGTTGAGTTTATTATCAAGTTGATATTTGTTTGGCTTAAATAGTAAAAAGAGCTTTTTAATCATTTTTACAACTAAGGTAGTGTTTGATACGAGAGAGGTGAGAGTATATTTCATGTAATGTGTTCAATTAAATTACATTGCAGCACTCGAATATTTGATTTATTGGTTGATGTATGATTTTTACCTAAAAAGTAGGATTCGAATCCTCTCTCTTTTAATTAAAAAAAAAATTATATTGTAATATTTGTTTTGTAATAAATTATTATAATGTAAAATTACAATGTAATCACATTATAATCAAGGGATGTAATGTAAGATTGCAATGTAATTATATTACAGTAAAGAGATGTAATGTAATTACAGTTTAAAATCAATGTAATCACATTGCATTGTTAAAGATATTTTTACTTTTCAATTTTATTATTTTGTTAAAAATATTTTATAATATTATAATTAAAATAAAAAATATAAAAATAAAATATATAATATAAAAATTAAAAAATAAAATAAAATATAAAAATTATAGTAAAGAAATAAAATAAAAATATATAAGATTATAACAAGGCATGAAAATAAAATATAAGTAAGAGATGATATTATATAAAAATTAATAATAAAAAATATAAATATATTAAATTTATATTTTAATAAATAAAAATAATTTAAAAATTTAACATCACATTTTAAACAAAATACTTACAAACTAAATCTTGTAATATTATTTTTATATTTTAATTATTATTTTATTTATATATCAAACACTGTAATATTATTTTTTTTATAACCATAATACTTACAATCATATTACGTTATAAAATACCAAATGTTACTTGAATTCTTTTATCTTTTACTCAAATGAGCCTTAAATGTTGATTTGTACTTAAACAAGTCTTTGATTATAAGGAAAAATTGACAAGTATCAGATTCAATGACACCAGATTTTTTATGTTTGTGTGAGATATGATTTAATTAATTGACGTGATCACGACAATTGATGTATCTAAAGAACTTCGGAATTCAAAATCTACAACACCTTTTCCTCCGACAATTTAGGTTCAGCCAGAGACTTTTGCCCCACAATTTTTCTTCTCATCTTTGAGGGGAAGATGGTCCAGCCCAAGTCGTCCACCCCTCCTTCTGCGGTTCAGATAAGATTCCTTACAAGTCGCTCAAGGAATATAATTTCCTCCCAACAGAAGCTTAACATCATATTATGTTCGTGAAGCAGAGGGAAACCTGAGTTAAGAGTAGTGCTTTACCTTGTTGGGATAACAATTTCCCACAGAAAGCTTGCTCCTAACTCTTATCCTCACTGAAGGAAAAAGCAGCTTTCTAACATAATCTAAATAATTTACCCAAACACCATCTAACATAAACAAGTAGCATGGGTCTCCTTCAAGTAGCACTGGCCTTTTCCTAGTTCTTTTTAAATCATTAAATTCGAAATTTAGTTGGCTCAAGCGGTCTCCACTCTCAATCACAGCGCAGAAATGTAAGCATTTCAACTCCTCCACACCTTGGCAATTCTTTCCTCTTCTTCTCAATTGCATTTGAAATTGGGTCTCTTCGGTTGCTAAGAAAACAACGGTCAAAACAGCAAAGCAACGAATGAATCATATATTCCCTCCCTTTTTTATTCTTTAGTTAGCTAGTAAGATCTTGTCTAATTTTAGGGTTCAACTTTTACCTGAAAGCTATGAAGGGGCCCATCTTACTGTGTAATAGAATGAAATTATAGGGTTTTCTTTTTTTTTGGGTTCAGAATTAAGGTTATGGGGTTTTTTTTTTTTATATGAATTAGGAACTATTGAAAGAATTTGATCTTTTGGATTTTATTTGTAAAGCCCTGGATAGCAGGTTCTGCTCAAATTGAAACTCTGCTGTGGTAGCTGGTGAGGCTGTGTGTGAATTTCAGTTAGGTATTAGTTCATTGGATGAGAGTGTTTCTAGCTTGTATTACGGCTGTTAGGATTAAACAGGATATTGTATTGAGTTGAATGAAATCGATCATGGCTTATAGAAGCTGTCACTAGTGTAAAAGACGCACTAGCTGAAATTTTGGGATCATATTTAATGTGATAGTAGAACACGAAATATGATTTCTGAAGCTGACAGCAGGCCTCAGATTGTCCATGCATTGGCTTTTTTGGTTGGGCTGCAGAGGAAGTAAGGTTTCACATATAGTTGGGGAGAAGAATTAGGGACTAGCATATCTTTGTCTTGATTTTATGGAAATTGAGCAATCAGTGTCAGCTTCAAAAAATGTTATCTCCTTTAATGCACATAAATTGAACTTTTCTTACAGACTTTGCATGTGTGCGCCCAAGAACTACTTTGAGTAATAGCTAGATCTAGGAAATAGATAAGTATACTAGGTTCTAAGTAAGTTAGCTTTCCCGGCTTTAAAGTTCTATAAAATGGGCATGAAGTCATTATGCATCTGGATTTAGAGCTTGTTCATTTCCATATATATGGAAACACAAATAATGGACTGTGCTTTATTTTGCTGCTATTGATTCTTGGTTTCTCTTAGTTTTCAGGTATCTTTAACAAGTTCAATCTTTTCCATGGAAATAGATCTTGAGGTGCCTTCAAAAGAACAGGAGAAGTTAATTCCTGGATCAAATGAAACTGATGATGTCAGGGATGCTGAAGATGAAATAGATGTTGAAGATAATGATGAAAATCCTCCCACAACCAGTGAGCATGCTGAGGAAGCCTGTGAACCAAATTTGATAGAAAGTTTTACTGGTTGTGAGGATCAGGTGGATGTGACTACTGTTGAAGCAGATGTTTGCGAAGGCACCATTTTAGAGCCTCAAAATGGTTTGGAATTTGAATCGAAGGAAGCAGCATATTCTTTCTACAGAGAATATGCTCGGTCTGTGGGATTTGGAATCACAATAATTTCTAGTCGTCGTTCAAAAAGATCTGGAAAATTTATTGATGTAAAAGTAGCATGTTCTAGATTTGGAAGCAAGCGTGAATCTAGCACAATTTTAAATCCACGATCATGTCCAAAGACTGGCTGCAAGGCACGCATGCATATGAAGAGGAGGCAAGATGAAAAATGGATAATACATAGTTTTGTAAAAGAGCATAATCATGAGATTTGTCCTGATGATTTTTACTATGCTATCAGGGGAAGGAACAAACAGTCTGGTGCAGTGGCATGCCAAAAGAAAGGCTTGCAGTTGGCTCTAGATGAGAAAGATGTAGAATTGATGCTCGACCATTTCATGTGTATGCAGGATGAGAATCCAGATTTCTTTTATGCAATAGATTTGGATAATGAAAAATCTGCAAGAAGTGTGTTCTGGGTTGATGCAAAAGGCAGGCACAGTTACAGTCACTTTGGTGATGTAGTTTTCTTCGATACCTTTTTCATTAGAAACAAATATAAGATTCCTTACATTCCTATTATTGGAGTAAATCATCACTTCCAGTACATGTTGCTTGGATGTGCCCTAATTGGGGACCATGCTATGTCAGCTTTTGTTTGGTTAATGCGTTCATGGCTTAAAGCAATGGGTGGGCAAGCTCCTAAAGTGATAATTACTGATCAAGAGAAAGTTTTGAATGAAGCTGTTGTTGATGTGTTTTCTGACTCTCGCCATTGTTTCTGTTTGTGGCATGTACTAAGTAAGTTTTCTGAAAATTTGGGTTGTATTATGAATCAGAATGAGAGTTTCATGACAAAGTTTAACAAATGCATTTATAGGTCTTGGACACATGAACAATTTGAAAAGAGATGGTGTAGGATGGTTGACAAGTTTGAGCTGAAGGAGCATGAATGGGTTCTTTCACTGTATAACGATCGGAAAAAGTGGGTCCCAACTTACATGCGGGATACATTTTTAGCTGGAATATCTACAACTGAGCGATCTAAAAGTTTTGCATCTTTCTTTGACAAGTTCATGCATAAAGAAGCTACATTCAATGAGTTCATTGAGCAGCTTAAATCATTCTCACTAGAATTGTATGAAGTGGAGGCCAAAGCTGATTTTGAAACACAAAATAAACAACCTGAATTGAGATCTCTCTCAGCTTTTGAGAAGCAAATGTCCATGATCTATACAGATACAATATTTAAGAAATTTCAGGTCGAGATTTTGGGAGTGGTGTCTTGCCACCTTCAAAAGGAAAGTGAAGATGAGGACACTGTAGTCTTTCGAGTTGATGATTTTGAAGAACGTCAGAATTTCTTTGTAGCCTGGAACAAAAGAGAATTTGATATATGTTGTTTATGCCGTTCATTTGAATACAGAGGTTTCCTCTGTAAGCATGCCATCCTTGTTCTTCAAATGTCTGGTGTTTCTGACATTCCATCCCGCTATATATTGAAGCGTTGGACAAAAGAGGCGAAAATTAGGGAAAACCTAGGTGAAATATCAAACAGACTTCATTTCCGAGTGCAACGATTCAATGATCTATGTAAGCGAGCCATCAAACTGGGTGTACAAGGGTGTTTATCTGAAGAAGCATATACTATTGCATTACAGGCATTGGAAGAAGCCTTGAAACATTGTGTGGGTGTGAACAACTCTGCCAAAAGTGTTTTTGAGCCCAACATATTATCTGTTCATGGTTTTCTTGAGATTGAAGCTGAGAATCGTTGGAATACTACAGCAAAGTCATCTAAGAAAAAGAAGATGTACAAAAGGAGAAAGGTTTGTTTAGGCTCAGTGTTCGACATGCAGATTTTTAAACTGTGTTCTTGCAATATTTAGTAAGCCTTTTGAAATACACAATTTTTCTATTCTAGGTTCATTCTGAGTTGGAAGAAGTAGCTACGGGGCAAGACAACTGCCAGCAGATGGTTTGTTTTACTTTACACCTTTGTCCATCTTGCATGTTTTGACTGAGTCTAAGCAATGGCTTGCAACATTTGTGTCTAAATATTTTCTCTCTCATTTTTGGTTTTGTGTAACAGATAAGCTCAAGAGCACACACCCTTGATGGCTGTTATGTTCCTCAACAGGACATGCAGGGGATGGTATGGAATAAAAATTTATGTTATATCAACACAAGGTTTGTCAAGATGAGGCTGATTAGCTATATGATCTTTTTTTGGTGTTTGACGCTGACTTTTGTAGGATGTAGGCTCTAGAGCCCCAACTCTTGATGGTTACTACAGTTCTCAACAAAATATTCAAAGAATGGTATGGAGTCTTTCAACAATCACATTATATAATGAAATCCATTTTTTACCCTTAGATGATTGAAAATACGCGTTCTTATCATACTTTCTGCAGGGACAGCTTAACTCAATGTCTCCATTTCGTGATGGTTATTATAGCAATCAACAGAGCATGCTAGGGCTGGTATGTCCAGATTGTTGCTAGGATTTGTTGCCATAATGTTTCGAAAGCAATATATAGCTTTCACTTAATGCTTTTCAATTTATTAACTATTTTTAGGGACAGCTACATTCACTACCAGCCCGTGTTAATCAGTATGGGAACCAACAGGGCATGCAGGGACTGGTACTGGATTTGCTGATGATTACTGCCTCTTTATTCTTGGTTGTTTTTGTAGGCAACAATTTCATTTATGATTTGGAAGTCATCTCCCTTGGAATATTGTTGCAGGGTCAGCTTGGCTTTAGAGCACCAGCCATGCAGGGTTTTGACATTGCGGACAGTTTGCAAGACGAGGTACCCACTTTATAAGGATGAAAATCATGATTTGTTTTCTGTAAATAATCATGCTAGTCTTTATCATGGGTTTCATACTCTGATTGCAGGACCGGTCCATGGACTCCACTCATTTTCACAGCATTGCATCAAAGCATCTCCATGATAAGCACCTATCCTAATAGCTGCAACCGTAGCATTTCTGTACATTTGTGTGATGAAGTAGATATAAACAATTGTCTACACATCATAATATTGGTAGGGTTAAATAACATATTTATCCCTTAGGTTTGCCTACATTTACAAGTCAGGAATACATTTTTCTGGAAATGACAACCCCTTCTGTAAGTTTTGGAACAATCTGGACAGTTAAGTCCAAATGTTAATGGTAGTTGAAGAATTTAGGGTATTGGTATTAGATAAGGGATACAGATTGTTAAAAATGTGCAAATAAGCTTTTGTTTAAGTTAGTAGACCCTTTTGTATTCCTATTAGCAAATCAGTGAGCCCAATTGTTAATAGAAAATATCTGTTGTCATGTTACCTTCTTCAGTTATGGTGATGTGTCAAAAGTTTATCCACCCAACTATGGAGCATAAATTTGGATGTGATGTTTTTGTTTGGATTATCAAATTTTTGAGCTGAACCTTGGATGGTGAATTATTCCTTAACTGACCAACATTCTGCCATCCATTTCCTCTCCTTTCCATACTTTCCCCTCAATCAAAATGTCTGCTCAATCTCACCTTAGAGATTGCCAAATGAATACAAGAATGGTTGATGGTTAGCGGGAAAATTGAGTCCTAAGAAGGTAAGGTGTTTTAGATTTGATACCTGATACCGTTTCAGCCAAAAGTACAGATTTTTTGACTTGACCCAAAATTTACATTTCTTCTTCCATCCGTCAAAAACAATATGTATTATGTACTTGTATAAACAACAGCAACAGGAGTTAGACACGGGGTGCTGAAGCTCAATTGCTGGTAAATGAAAAGAATCAATGGCCATTAGACCTCTTCCTTAGCTTGCACCACATACCATTCTTCGTGTGAATTGTTGCTCCTGTCACTAGCTCCACAGACTCGGGAGATCCTTTCAACTCAACATCAAACTTTTGCAACAGCATGGCCAATGCCACAGTTGACTCCATGAGTGCAAATTGATCTCCTATGCACTTTCTTGGTCCCCCGCCGAAGGGTAAGAAAGCAAAGTCTGATATAATCTGATAATCAAAATAATAAACTTGATATAAGAAACATAAATTGGAGCATGTCAGTCTGATTGACACATAGAACCAATGATACGAAACCTCATTAGGGTATAATGCTCCAGGGCTCCGAGATGGATCAAAACCGGCCCATCCTTCAATGCCTTCACTCTTCTTTTCTACCAGAAACCTTTCTGGAACAAAATCATGGGGCTGGTCCCAAAAATATGGAGATCTATGAAGATTATATACCTTAACAAAGAAAATTTTAGTAAAATTTTATCAATAAACACAGATAGAATGTGGAAAACCAAGCAAAGGAACCTACTAAGGGTTTATTAGAAGAAGCAAATACAGAGTTTAACTCACAGAAAGGAAGATATCAGTTCCAGCAGGAATTTTGTAACCATCCTTGTCACCTTTGTAACCTCCTGTAAATATAAACCCAACATTATAAGAATTTGGTGTTTAATTTGTTCTTATTTCAAAAGATCCATTTACAATCGTTTGAACCCACTGATTTATGTTGCACCAAATGGTGGATATGTTATTTTTTTTTCATAATTCCATCATTTAAAATTTTGTAGGCTTCTGTCTTACTTTCTCTAATACACCATATACTCTTCTTGATATGATCACATTAACATTAACTCTCAGTTATTTCCAGCTTCATTATTTATTTTCAGCTATTTGGATATGAAATGTTCACACTTGGAATCTGCTTTTCTCCTCTATAACTGACCTACATGCTGACAACTTAAGCTTTTCATTTGTTGACAGATATATTAGCCTAGTTGTAACATAATATGCATTAACTGAACATCTTAAACAAATCAGCTCTAAAACACCGTCAATCTTAAACATACAAGAGGATTGAATTTGTAATACGCAGGGAGAGAGAGAGAGAGAGAGAGAGAAGATAGTCTAAAATGAGATACCTGGTATTACATCTGCTTTAAGAGCACGTCTGATAAGCAATGGAGGCTGAGGATATAAGCGAAGGGCCTCTACAACAATAAGTCTTATGTACCTAAAGGATAGAGCAGAATGTAAATATCATTATAATTGAAAAAGATCCATTATACTTGTAATCAGAAAATCAGATGCATGTTCTAGTTCAAACAGAAATGTATGTCTCTGTGTTAATCAACACAATATAGAACTCTCATGCAACAAGTTTACGTATGCCATTGCTATAATAACCAGACGACAATAGGAGAAGTTATTTGTGAAACGTGAGTGCCATCTTCCTTTATGACTGGATTGTACTTCATAAATATCTATTGAAACACTACTCAACTTTTAACGTCAATGATGGAAAAATTGTAAGTTGGAACACCAAAACTGTGCATCATAATGGTCCATTTAAATTAGCATATTAAGGCCTAGTTTCACCATGCTATTATCATGTTGCAGACTGCATTAGTAACTTTATAGAAGCTAATTATAGCATAAGGAACAGAAAGTTTTCATCAGAGCAAAGCGTACTCCAATTTTTTAACTGATTCAAAAGTTGGTCTCCCCTGGCCAAGTACTGAATCAATCTCTGCTTGAGCTTTTCTAATTTTAGATGGGTTCTGCATTTTCACCAAAATAATGTACATCAGTATCATCTCAAGCTCATGATGAGGAATAAGTTAATTGATACACACACACACGTGAGACAAAAAAAAACCAGCACAACAAAAGGAATGCTGTGTCAAATTGGCAGAGAGGAATCATACTTGTGCAAGAAGGAAAACAGCCCAAGTAAGAACAGCTGCTGTTGTTTCATGGCCAGCAATAAGCATTGTCATTAGATCATCTCTCAGCTGTTAAACAAAGCCACAGGGTTGAATAAAGCCCAATGGTAAATACCAGTTTCGCCCATAATAAAAAGCCAAAAGAGATAGTTGGCTATGGGCAGGTTATGCCTGCATTGAATAAGAAGAGGTATTTATGCTGCCTAAAATAGCAGGAACCACTAAGAGATGCTACATTAACCCATGAAGATAGACATGAGAATACCAAGGGAGAAAGATGGGAGGAAGACCAGTTTTCCAATAAACTGCAAAACAGCAATAAATAGGAACATCCTATGATGTCATCTTAACCTATTCTTGGAAGCACAGAATCAGAATGGAAGATAATTTACCTGACGATCATCAACATCAGCTCCCCTCATATCCACCAAAAATCGCAAAAGACTTGCATCCTGCAGCCATTATAGTTATGATATCTATATTTCAAAAGGTTTAAAAAATAATGACCACTCATGTACAGAAGGAACAGGAAACATTTAGAAAGACACTTCGATGAGGATGCAATTGCACCTTAATATTCAAGTAGTCCCTTTGCTGTAGTTTTTCAACATCTGCTTCCTGTCATAAAAAATAAGCAATATCCAATATTTAGTTTCTATGGGGCATGCTACAAGAACTGTTATATATTGATGCCAATCAAATTAGCAAAAGCAAAGAGCTGCATATATTGTATAAATGTACACATATGTTGCAGTATCGGGCTTCAATTTTGATAAGATGACAACTTAACAGAATAGTTCACAATGCACTCCACTTCCAAATCCATAATCCTTTTTTTCTTTTTCTTTTTTTTCAGGTTAACAAGGATCACTTCTGAGATCCAAAAGTAACTTAGCTGATTGGTGTCACATTGATCTGTAAGAAGCCAAAACAATTGCAAGAACCTTAAAGCTTATTATCTTTCACTCCCACCACTCAAGCTGAGGGTGCACCCAAGCATTTCGCTCATTGGTTAGTGCATGATCCCCAGCTTAGAGAGCAGGATTCAAATCCCCCCTCCCCTAATTAAAAAAAAAAAAAAAAAAGCTGAGGGTGACCAATGGGTCACCCATCAACTTGAATTTATTGTACCTGGCTTTCAGGTGGGACTTGAGGTTACCCTATGCTATGCTTTCATTTTCTTTCTGGTAACAAAAAGGATCATATTCTTTGAGACTATTTTGTGTCACAGAAATTACATCAAACAAAGTTGCTTAAAGTTAATTTTCAACTTATTTAGGCTCCGTTTAATTGATGCTTTTGCTATTCACTTTTTTTACAAAAAATGAATAGAAAGCAAAAAGTAAAAGATGAAATATGAAATGAAAACAAAAGACAAATAACAAAAGTGTCAATAGAACCTTAATCTTCACTGTAGACAACACATGATTTTGCCTAGTATGATGAACATTCTATGTTTTCAATGTCAACCAACTTCACTTTAAAATTTCAGTCGTTATAAGTTCTAAAAGGCCCAATGCATGAGATCCCTATAAGAATTTTGTTTCATGAGCGTTACTTTCCTATTCTTGAGACATTAAGAAAAATAATCCACTTGTATTTGCACTAGAAAGGAAAACTGCAGTGCTGAGTGAAAACTCCTGCCATAATTTTGTGATCAATCCTACTTTTCTCATATGCATAGCACAAGAAAGATAAAGCAACACTCTCATAATATTCTCCAAACAATGGTTATTTGAAAACAATCAGAAAAGTCAAACTCATTAAGATATAAACATGGTTTTCCTTAAGTAAAATCAATAAAGAATAAGAAGCAGATAGAAAATGAAGTTGGGAAAAGAATTCTATAAAAATGAATAACTATTAGTGTGATGCTCATTTATGGATTAAATTTCGAACCTCTCTGCTCTCTTTTGCATTTCTGATGAGTCCATCAAGACAGTCATTAATTATTTTGAGGTCATACTGGAACTTCCGTTGCCTAGGGACAACCCACCTTGCCAGAGGGATTTTCCAGTACGGAATGTAGAAAGTGGATCTATGCTCAGCTTCAAAAAGAGTACCATATACTGCCTGCAATGTGTGTTTAAAGGGGTGAGTATGAAATTAGAACATAAATGTGGCTTAAAATGTAATGCTTCCTTAATGTAACCTAAATATTGGAGGATCGCAGACACTAAACTCTTTCATAGTAACAGTTGAGGCTGAATACTAACACACAGCATTATTTAAACAGAAAACTTAGCTGTTCTTGTTGCTGCAAACTTCTGTTTACTGCAGCAATAGTGAACAATTGGACATTGAAAGAAAGAAAAAAAACAAACTAATGTATAATTCAGCCAAAGGGCAAGTAGCAAGTGGGAAACAAGTTGCTTTTGATCTCCTAAGACAACATAATCAACAATTGCTAGAATTATTTTGCAATTGTTGGTCTATGCAATGAGATGTAATGAAACGTTTCCAGAGTCCCTATGGCAGAAAAAGACAGTGTACAGACCAATTGGAAACTTATACCCTCATGTCTCAAATACCCATTCATTTCCACACTTATGATAATGGTGTTGTAATCCTCTATCCTTGCAAGGTTAAGTATAGACCCTTTTGTTACAAGAGGGGTGGGTGGACTGAACAGCTTCACAATTTGGCCAGTTTTTGCCAAGAAGTGTGTAGTTATTGATCTTTCCTTCTTTCACTATATTGATTATAGCAGAGTAGAATAAAACTTCACCATTTTTTATGCATTATCTATAATACAAAGTTAAGTATTTAAGAGAACAGCTTAGTGGCCCAAATTACAGAAGAGCAGGATTCTACTCATTAAAGCCTCACTTCAAAGTAAACCAACATCAAGTAATATTTCCCTTTTTCTACAGAAACCACATTTTTATAAGCACATAATTAAGCCACTCTACCTCAAAACTTCAGCCCAAACTCTTATATAGTTTGTGCTAGTCCTAATTGCACCTAAGGCCACAAAGCCACCAACATTATGCCCAGCTATGCCACCAGCATCCTTTCTCAGGCCTGGAGTGGATAGGTTAAAAATGAACTATTAAGGGGGACAGAATGCACACACTATAAGCTCTAATGCACATGAGACAACTAATGACAAGACAATCTAAAATTTGCTCATCACACTATGATGAGAAGGTTGAAGACAGTATAAGAAAGTGTCCTCTATGCAGGGGGTTGAGCAAGCAACTAGATTTGAGCATCTCCAGATGGTAAAAATGGTCATATAGTTCTTCACATGACTAGTAGCAGGCACAGGTATGGCACAAACATTGCAAGAAATAGCTGATAAGAAGGCTACATGAACACAAAATATTATGAGACAAGCAGGAAACAAAATGTTTTAATTTCATACATCTTATTGTGTATTATTTTACTTGCTACCAGCAACCCAATTCATTAAAATAAATAGAGTACCATGCTTAGGTGCTCTGCAAGAGAAAAATTCAACAGAATTGCAGATTTCTAGAAAGTGTCAGACCTTAATCACAGGAGACTCTTTTGTAATAGAACCAAAGTCATAGTTGAAGACACCAAGTCCAATAATATCAAGAGCTAAGCTTGAAAATTCTGCTTCAAGGTCCAACTCAATTGCCTCTCCTCCACATGAATGCTCTCCGTCTAGAAGGTTTTCAAATTTCAGCGTTGATCGTTCTGAACAATCAGTGAATACTTTGACCATAGCTTCCAAGTATAATGCATGGAACCCAGGAGCAATAACTGCATATTTTTTAAACATATTAAATCTTACCAAAGATTTATATTGAGGAGATACAAATTATTTGTAATAATTTGTATCTCCTCAATATAAATGATAATCATAAATTCAAAAAGTCATAAACATCGCCAGAAACTACAACAGTTAAGAGTAAGCATAGAACTTTATATTTAGCCACAGGTCCACTAAGTCAAAATATTAGGTATTGAAAATAAAATCATGCTCTCAGACTAGTCTACTGAAATGTATGCCACATCTATGGAACTTATCCCTTTCTTTTTCTTTTATAATGATGTATATGCTAGAGGAGAATCTAAGACCGTTCTACTTAACTCTCTTGGTATCCTTAAGAAAATTTGCTTCCATCTCAAGAATCTTGATCTGTTCTATACATGATATTTTTAATGTCTTCATGTAGAAATCAAAGCTAAAATGGGCAGCGGAAGTCGGATCAATAATCAAACTAGCAATTCGAAAGTTACAGTTAACTTGTAAGCATCCAAAAGAAAGGATTTTGAGCAGATATGCATGTTGACCAAATATGATGGAACAAAACATGTGAAGCATTGAAAAAAAATTCTACAGACATTTGCAATCAGACCACTAGTTGACAATAACAAAAGAATAGCACATCTGAGGATTTATTAAAATGTTAAAGAAGGAACTTGGAGCTTGAAGTTCATGATTGAGTGGATGAAATTCCAAAATAAATATATATATATCTCTTAAAGGATAAATTTTGAACCAATCAAATTTATATACCAGAGTTTGTATGAAAAGAGCAAGCGTAGTCTTTTAATCAATTATGATGAGCAAGTGACCATTCTAGTTTCAAGATCACAAGTGATTGCTCAAAACCATAAATAATAATGCTGCAGATACCTATCAGTCAGAGAACAAAAGAAGTGCCTTCTGTCCTCACCATATGCAGATAAAATTCAAAAGCAAGTAACATAAATTTCATACCTCTTCTCCTTTGTTTCCATGTGTCAAGGTCGGCAGGTATAAGTCCTTTGCCCATTATTGGTTCTAGTATATCAGCAAGAACTCCCTAGTTAAAATATGAAAATTTGGGTAAATGGATTCAAAATTTTAATCAAGAAATATGACTGATTAAAATGAAGAACGCCAAATTCTAGAATGGATAACATTGCAAGCAAACTTAAGATTTTCTACCTAAGCAATTGCTAGGCTGATTCTGTTGGTTGATTAGAAATCTCATTGATGATATTTATTTTTAAAAAGTATTTATTTGTCCTTCAAAGTCAAAGAATTTGGAACACTACAAAATGAGAAAATGATAATTATGTCTCTAGATGCATGCATGTTTACATGAAAATGTGATGGGAATAAAAATTTTACATATCGAGTTGGCTTGTAAATAGTTACAGTAATGAGTAACTACATACATGAATAATTAGTTAGCATAGTACACTTAGGGTCATAGAAGAAGCAACAAGCAAATTTTTGAAGTGCAAGGAAATCAACTATCAAGACATAAAATCAGTACCTTGTCGAAGGAAAATGCATTTTCTCGAAGAATATGCCTTGCAACAATAGGATCTGATACAACAACAAAAGCTTTTGGCCCAAAAGCTAGTTTATATACAGAGCCATGCTGCCACATCAATTAAGACATCAAACAAAAGAAAAAAAAAACAGCAAGAATCAGGAGCTCCAAATTATCAACAATGATAAGCAACAAAATACCATAGGACATGATAAGGGGAAAAAACTGAAGCACAAGGTTACATAGCATAATAACTGTTATGATTCAAATATGTGTTAGTAATTCAAATTTCCCCAAGAGTACATCCCAACATTTAAGACTTGAACATTTCCTGTTGGAAAACAGTCACAGTCTCAAGTCGAAATCTGGGGACGGGGGGGGGGGGGGGGGGGGGGGGGGGGGGGGTTTATGGGATGGTAGAAGTCACCCCCCATTGTGTAGTCCAAGTCCAATACACTTTCACGCGTACTAAAAAATAATACTTGTAACCCAAAAGTTCAATTGAACCCTCTACCCATTTGCTATCATCTACAATAGTAGAAGTTGCTGGGGGCAGAACCAGAACAAGCAGAGATGGTCACGGTAGCATAAACTCAAGACAACATCAGTTATATGTCCACATTCAAAATTTGCAAGAAAGAAGAGAAGTAGTCAAGTACCTCTAAAAACCAATCATACAAAGAGAAGAAGAGAGGTTGACCAAACAAATCAGAAACAGCACCTTCAGCTACAGGCATAGAACCAAGACTTCCTCCACTTAGGAAATTAGTAAGAAGATTGCTTGCATTATCCAAGAGATTCCTTTTAGCTTTTGGTTCGTCGGTACTGGTGGACTGACATCTACAAAATTGACCACAAATACAATCAATTAAACAAATCCAAATCCAACCCATTTTTACTCCAAACGTCACTTGCAGCTTGCAAGACTATGTTAAAAGTTCCCACTTTCCAGTTACCTGATGGCAGCAGAGGTTTTTAGTTTTTGGTAGGGAAATGGAGGAGGCTTTGAGACACCCAAAAACGTGAAATCACTAGTTCGGAAACTGCCATAAACGGCAGTAGAGGATAGCTGCAGGGATGAAGCGTTGGCAGTTGCTGCCATTGCTAGTTGGGTTTTGGTTTGTGTAAAGGTTGAGGAGTTTAGAGATTAGATATGGGGTTATATTTTCGTGTCGGGATGTGCCCAAGCCTAACCTCTTCCACTAGTAACAGTAAGTGCCCACTCCACTTTACGGGGCCATCAGGTGTCTGTCTGACATCTGCATCTTGACATACTTAAATATTTTCTGCCTCGAAGTTAGTTTTACAACGGAGAAAAAAAAATGGGCGATATAGAGAAAAAGAAAATGGTCCTTATGAAATGATTATAATAAGACAGACCAGTCAATATATGCACGTTTGCCGCAATTTGAGCAAGAACAGATGGCTGAGAAGCAGACGGTAGTGTTTGGAAAATGCCCAGTCAAAACAACTTAGGCAACATGCCCTTTGAATTTTAATCAATTATCTTTAGTTAATAATAATTTTGTTTTACTGCTTATGTGATTACCATCCTCTCTCAACTCTGTTTTCATTTCAAACCAAAAACCCTTTTGTTTTGTTTTCTTTTCTTTTCTTAATAAAAGAAATGTTTGGGGTAATTCCGAAATAAGTTTTTGAAATAATTGATCATTTGATTATTTTCTTAAAATGATATTAGAGTTGAGATTTTTGCATTTCAATTTTTACATGTCTTGCTATTACAATGCTTACTTTCCTAGTTAGTTAACAAAAATTTATTGTTCATCGGCTAACTTGTGCATGCAATATAGGGTGCGTTAAAATCTAAATATAGAAGAAACTAGGACCATGCTTAGGGTCAGTGGTACCCATGTTGATAAATAATGTTAATTAATTTGGAGAACTCCCAAGTGCCAATATGCATGTTCACATTCTTAAATAAAAAAATTTTAATAAATGAATCTATAATTATTATAGTTATATACTTGTCAAAACTTGTATAGTACATGCTACCCCATAGCTGAAGGTGCTATAGAGTCATCTCCATCTCCGACGGTTTAATCTAATCTTTTAAAGCTAAAAGATCACTGGCAAATACGAAAGGAATTTGTTTTTGAAAAAACATCTTAAAGGTTAAAGAAAAAATGTTAATTCAAATCTATTTTTCAAAATTATATTATGAAATTTTTTTGATGACACACATATTTATATATATATATATAGTTGTTTTGTATGTTATAATAAAGTCTCTTTTTTTCTTTATTTGTTGAAAAGAAAATTCAAATCTAATTTTTTTGAATAGGGAATATATGTATTCATAATTGAGTCAAATCCTAAGATAGTATATATTACAATTTTTTTTTTAAAAAAAGTCATGAGGTGAAATTTGTTGTTTTTTAAGGAGAGTTTTGTAAGGAGAGTTTTGTAAGGAGAATCAATTTAAATGTATATCCCATTTTCACCTAATAAAAGGAGAGAATAAATCGATCAAGATTTGAGGAAAGGAAAAAAAATATAAAAACAAAAGACCAATAACAAAGTACTAGTTAATTAAAATATTGTTGTTCAACGAAAGCTAACTTATCTATCCATTTTTGCATGTAAACATTAAAAGAAATTTTTATTTTTATTCTTTTGACTTTCAAAAGCAAAAGTAATAATCAAATGATGAGTCTGTTTTAATGTATTTATATAAATAAATAAATAATTGTTTAATACTAAAAGAGAGGCAAAGTGAAAATCAAATTTTAATTGAGCATTTTGGAGTTTTGATCAACGGAATCTTGACATGGTTTCACTATAATTGTAAACTCTTAACTCATGATAATTAGATTTAAATTACTTAATTTTTCAAGATAAAATTTGAAATTACTTTAAAATTTTCAATTAAATAAATTTTTTATAATTATGATTAATTCATGTCATGATTCTGTAATAACTCCTAGAGAATGTCCGCAAGATCAAAATTCTAATTGGTTCAGATAAATATATGACCTTGTGTTTTAAGAGTTGAATTCAAATTCATTCTTCCTAAAATTTATAAAATAAAAATCAAATCATTCTTCGTTCTTATAATTTTAAGAAACAGAAAGTAAAAGATAAAGTTATTCGTAAAAAAATAATATATTTTTATGTAAAAAAAAAAATATTTAACGCTACATTCAAAATCATTATATTTGAATTGGTGTTCTATTTTAGTACTTTTTTTCATAAATGTTGTCTTTATTTGACTTTTTTTGTAATTTTTTATTTGAATTTACTATTGATTAAAATTTGAAAAAGAAAAGAATAATTAACAGCTTTGAACGAAGGTGTTTCCAAATATATACTTACATACTTAAAATATTTATGGTAAAAATCTTTTAAAAATTGATTACAAAAAACGAACTAAGACAAATATTTATGGGATGGGTGCTATAGTACTTTTTTTTTTTACAAGAAGCACAGGCTCAAGTTTAGGGTTTCGCATTTAGCTTAGCCTCAAGTATATACACTCAACTCTTTATTTAAAGAGTCAAATTAAGATCTCTTTTTTTAAAAAATAAAATAAAATAAAATAAAAAGGAATTAAGAAAACATGAAATCTCATATAGTACTTTTTGGTCCATTACTTTATTATGTTTTTAAAAATTTTTCAAAGTTATCATAATGTGAAAAATAAATAGTATAAAGAAAAATTACGTCTAATTAGAAATTAGCATCGGAAAAACAGAGAGTTGAATGATTTAACTCACAATTAGAAGGATAAACAATAAGTAGATGAATCTTAAATTGTTTATTAAACTTGGTTTTACAATTAGGACAAGAGCCCGTGGGATCAAATTGAATAATTTATACCTAACATGATTAAAAAATGGGAAAAGGATAAATTAAAGCCCACAATCATCGCAATTGGGAGTAAAAGAAAAGTGTAAACGTGATAAAGAATGATAACGCTTTTGTTTCAAAGATCGTTTTTGCATGAAATGAGACCAAACAATTTAGTAAGACATTGAACACTTTTTTTTTCTTGTTTAATATTTGACTCGTGAAACATGAGAATCTATAATTTAATTGAAACCGCCGCAAAATGTTATATAGACTATTAACAATTAATAAAATAAATCTTTAGAACAAAAAGAAAATTCTCAACATTTTCTTTTTGTTTAGTTGCTTCATTGCTGGATTTTTCTTCTTTCATTTTATTTCCTTTTTAAAGGTATATATAAACATGAGATTATTACCTTGGCCATGCATGTTTATTTTTTGGGTTTGAAATGCACTTTAAGTGGTTCCTATTCCTTAATATAAATTTTTCCTTAAACTACTCTTCTATGGGATAAATACTACGAGAAAAGAAAAGAAGGAAGAAGGAAGAGAGGAAATAAATGAAAAGGAACTTTATGAGATTTATAAATTTAACTTTTTTGTTTTACCATGTTAATAGGTTAATCACAAGCCAAACCAATTAAGATACAACATACCAGCACACATGGATGGATCCACACATTTTGCTAGTTTAACAAAGTGATTGTTGCAAACGTATCACGGAAAGAAAGATTTTAATGAAATGGCTTTTCTTAAATTATTTACTTAAAAATAAAATAGGGAATTGCAGGAAATTATTGGAGGTATATACGTTACATATTTTGAGTGGTTAATCAGAAGAGGAAAGAGAAGGAGAGAACAACTTTCTAATGTTTTGTTTTTGCATGTATGTAGTCAATTAAGTAGACTGACTAATAGGGAGTAACCTTTCATTTTCTCACAGTAAACCTCATTATGCAGGATCGGACTTCAAACCCCTTAAGATGCTTGTATTTTTCTACATTTTACTGAGAGGTTACTCAAAATACAATATTGAATAGACTACACCAACTTGATCATACATAATAGGAGAAAAAAGTTTTCAATTCGTCACGTGCTTTTTTTGTATTATATCATTCAATTTTCCTTACAACCTTCCTCTCCAAATTGGGGAGAACTCCATATAAAATAATAAATTAATGTACCTACCTTATCTCTCAATATGAAAAGATTGTTGTTGAAGATATACTCTTCCCAATTTTCTTTGGTCTCTTTTCTCCTTCACAAGGAAGTGACAGAATGTGGTTTACTTTTCCACTTTTTGGCATTCCTCTAGGCTTCCGCCTTCATCATCGGGGTCCAAGGAATTATCCGACTTTGAAGGGAAAACGAGACATACACATAAAGGGCATACTAATTTATTTTCATATATATAATTAGGCCAACCAGAGTTTAAAAAGTGAAGAATGAATCATACAATACTTTTTTTGAATAGTGATTTTATTGAATCTTAACACTCGAATATCATTTCAAGTCTCTTGTTTAATTGATCAAAGACTCCCATAACATTAGAACTTGATTTGGATACAAAGACTTATACAATTACAACATAAATATCACTAAAAAAGATATTGATCAATCGTGTAGTTTTAAAGTTATAACTTTAAACTTTTAGATTTTAGATTCAAATTGTACTATATAGGACTTTCATTCAAATTTTATGTTGGCCTTTTAGTTTATTTAATTTATTGATTGATTTTTTTTAGTTGTAATAATAATGTCATATATGTTAAATAATACTTCAAAATAGATTGCAATTTTCAATTACACATGTAACTATTTTATAAAAAAAACTTTAAAATGTAAACACGAGCTATTTTAAATAAAAGCACTATAGTGCCTTTGACAAATATTACTACTATTTATAGATTGTGTTAAATTATTCAACATTCGAGAGGAGAAATATAGTAATACTAATAATGTGTAAATAACAAAAATAATTTATAACATTTAAAAAAAGGGGAAGGGACTAGGGTGTTTCCATAGACTAGACGGATGATCCATGTTCGGAGACTGTAAAGTCATGGCGTCCACCTACCACAGAGCAAGTCATATGCTGACGTGGATATGGGATAGATGACGGCATCCTGAGAAGCAATCGCTGCTTCGAGGAAACAGTCCTTTTTGCTCAAATGATCAATCCCCCCGACTTCCAGAACCCACACAAATCTGCCAAACATTTTTTTTCACCATCTCCGCTCTTTCATTTTCGCCATACCCCACGTGCCATGTCACGTGCCGTTCCTTTGAGGAATCCAACTTCAACAAAGAAATCAACGGCCAGGATTTTCCCAATATTCTTCCTTTGACCACGTTGAAGCCACCATATATACCACAAACTTAGGCACTCTTCTTCCCTTCTCACGAAAGCAAATACCAACTCATCTTTTCTTTTCCCAATTCTGGTTGCCCCCCCTGGACATGAGTGAAACCATGTCTGGTCCTACCGATTGGGCACAATTTTATCAGCAAAATCTTTCTGTCCAGGAAGCACCGAATCGTGGTCGCGTCGTGTCATCGGAATCAGCGTTTGGTGATCAAGGCTCTGATGCCACTGTTGTTACCACTACAATCACCTCGAGCAGCGCGCCAAGCCCATTAGCCTCCGGTCCAGCTGGTTCCAGTGCTGGCCATTTGAGTCCCGAAGGCCGCGTTTCGAAGCCACTACGAAGACGATCTAGGGCTTCGAGGCGAACCCCTACTACCTTGCTTAATACGGATACTACAAATTTCCGAGCCATGGTTCAACAATTCACGGGTGGTCCTAGTGCCCCTTTTCCAGGCCACTCTGGTGGACCAAATTTCGGGTTCGGTTTTGGAGGACGTCAACCCCATGTTAACCCTGGTTCTCTGATGATTCCTCCAGGAGGATTTCATTTGCAATATCAACAGCAACAACAGCCCCAGCAACAACATCAATTCCAGCAGCAAAACCAGCCGTACATGTTTTCACTGAGCAGCAATAATCCAGGGGCAGGGGACCTCTTCCTTCAGAGACTAGGGGGGAACCCGAGGCCCAACATGGAAGGGTCGGATGGGTTTGTTGTGGAGGGTGCTTCCTCACAGGTTCCACCTTCTAGAACACCTTCCTCCAATGAGAATAGGAGTAACGCTACGTTCATGTTTTGAGAGGGACATAAAGGAGAAAGTTAGGTACTGACTTGTCTTAGGGAGAAACAATTGACCAATGTAAATATTGTTTTACTTAACACCTTTTTTTTTTTCTTCTTTTATGCCAATGTTTATTGCTAGATAGACTCCACCGTTTGAAGTTGGGAGTTTCTTTATAGTAATCAAGGGGGTGAAGGATTCTTGTTTTCAAAAACCATGGGCCAACAGTGGGAATTGTTGAATCGAATTTGTTGAAATAGGGATCATCTATATGATATTGCTATAGTTTCATTTCTTTTCTTCTTCCGTTGGAAAATTCAGTGCTTTGTATATGTAAGCTTTGGGATGAGAATACACTTATTGGTAAACAAATAAAATTCAAAATGGATGTGAATAAAATGAAAACGTGGCCAACTAGAGAAAACCCCATCTAGAATCCACATATGGGTTTTGAAAAGTCAATAGTTTCTCTGTGACACTTCATTAAAAAAAAATCCAGTATTTGATCAGAGGAACTCACTTTTTAAGCCGTACTGTGTCGATTAAATAAAAACATTTGATTCCAAAATGCTGGAATTTATGACAAACACATGCCGGTGAATAGGAGAAATTCTTTCAGCACATTTATAGGTGCGAACGAGAAAAAAAGGAAACAGGGAAAAGGTGCAAGGAATTGAAAATTTGATAGGAACTGAGTGTGAAAGGGTTTGGGCAGAGGGGGTGAATCTGAGCCTGGAATGGGACCCATTTGACATCAAAAGCAGCAAATGGAATTGACAAAGTCAAATTTAGGCTACTCTTTACAAATTTGAAATAAAATAGGAGTGCCATCTGATTCACTAAGATTACATCAATCTTTGTAATTGGTAAAACAACACTATTAAGCGCACCTTAATTTCAACATAATCACAGTAATTATATCATGTCAACCACGTGTATTTATGTATACAAAATTTGAGTATGCTCCATCCGCCCCCTGGTCATAGCCCGCTTGATCTTAGACCGCTTGATGTTAATTTTTATGTGACCATGATGTCTGGCCAAACCCCAACAATTATAATAAAAGAATACTGCTTTCCTATTAATTCACAAAATTTTAGTAGTCAATTTTTTTTAACATTATGTAATCCTTCAACTATTCTTTGAAACCCGTCCTACCCGTTCACGAAATAATAATATCAATAGATTTAAAGTCAAGTGTATTCAATTTAAATAATGTAATAAAAATATTTTTTTATATTAAAAACATAAATTCATGATAAGTAGTATCATAATTTATTTTTTATTGATATAAATTTCTTCAAGTTAGATATTAATACTGTGATAAGTTCATAATCAAGTGATTCTTTCTCCTAAATGTCAAGCGTAAGTAAAATATAAGATAATTTGACGTTTATAAAATAAAAATTTTCATCCACTGACAAATATACTCTTTTGGATTGAAAATATTTTCTACCGCAGTTATTTTATATACCATTTACGATTGCGATGCGTGTGAAAATCAAAGATTCCATTTGGGAGAGCGGGAGAGCCCAAAGCTATTTAAAGAAAAAGAAAGTGATTCCATTATTGGAATATTGTCTCAGTGAGACACCACAATTCTCGGGAATGTTACGGGGATCCTGCTTCAGTTGTCTACTTTTGCTTAAATTATATTGATATTTATATTTTAAAATTATAAATTTCTTTTATTTTTTTAAGAAATGTTCTTCCTTTTCCTGAACCATCAACCAGCTTTTTACATTTTCACACTAATCTCTTTTTTTTTTATATATATTTTGGTTAAAAAATATTGTAAAACACTTGATAAAGTTAATATTATCGTTAAGGTAAGTGTCAAATCGCTGCTTTCAACGTTAAATGCTTTTGATAAATAGAATCATAGAAAATTTTATAAGACGCTTGTTTAACAAAATCTTCACATGAAACCTGCAATACTTTGAAGAGACATGTGATTCAGCTTCGAAAATTTGTAAAAATTCTGTTTGCAATGGTCCGAGTCCAAACATTACTCTCTAATTACATGAGGTAAGATATCTGATCTAGGTTATTTAGTCTTTGAGGAATGCATTCTTTGGTTTAATATAATTTTTTGATTTTGATAAATATTATTTAATATTTAATAATTTTAATTTCTATTAAATAACGACAATCATCTCAACTCAAATCTTTGATATCTACTCAAGAATTATATATTACAATTGCATTAATCTTATAACCACATCGGCCAAATTAGACCAACAAAATTTCAACCCATGTGAATGGCCAAAAAAAAAAAAAAATCAACCCACACTAATCCAGGATATGATATTACATCTTTTTCTATTGAGTCAAGTCCAAGCTTTACCGGACCATCAAGCAATTTATTCAGACATACCTTCATGTAGGTTTTCAAAAGGGATAGATGACCGTACTACAAAGTCATTAAATATCAATCATTAGATTTATTAAATTAAACGAGAACCATTCAAAGAACCCGTTAGAATTCCGTCTGGTTGCTAACAACTTGGAAGTGCAGCGGTTGATCATTAAGGCAACGACGGCGAAGAATCTGAATGGCCCCTAACTGAGGTTGACCTCCAAGGCTTATTTTCGTGGAAAAGATGTCCACTAAGGAGTAAAAAGTACACCCAATGCCAGATACAAACCAGAGCATACTGAACTTTCCTAGAAATTAATTTAGAAATTCCCTCTTCTTCTTGGCCAAAATAAAATATTTCGTGGAATATTGGAATATATATAGCAATGAGGAAATAAAAAAAATACCTGTTTTTTCCTATGCTATTGAGTATTGAGCGTATCTCATCAAATGCTTGAAATGAATCATGTTGTCGTATTTCATCCTTCTCCATATAGCCTAGCTGGCAGTCTGTCGTACAATTATTCCAAGTGTGTTTCTATTATCTTCTCTGAATTTTCTTTTTAAAGATTTTAAAATAATTTGTGTTCTCTCAAATTAGTTAGAAAGAATTAAAATTGTTAATGTTAAAAGAGTATATATATATATATTTAAATTTTAATATAAATGTAAAAGAAGAAAAATAAAAATAAATAAAATTAAATTAAAATTTTAAAAAATTTGACGTAAATGTATAAAAATAAAAATAAAAAATCATATCAAACAAACTAAAATGTTTAGTATGTAGAGATGAAACTAGTTATATGGATATTAATTAAGTAATTACCTTTTAAAAAATAGACGTAGCTAGGTTCAAGAGTTAATATCTTTTATTTTCCTTACAAGCTTAACTTTGATGGTTGAGAGTTCAGATGAAAATTTTGATTTTTTTTTGGTGATATACTTGTATAAATTACAATTATAATTACAATTAAATTATTTTCAACATAGATAAACTATTGTACAAAGTATTAAAAGACAAACTAAATAAATAAACTAATGAATCAACATATAAGTAAGAGTTTAGATGAAAATTCTAATTTTTTGTGATATATGTTTGTATAAATAGAAATTACAATGGCAATTAAATAATTTTCAACATAGATGATGAGAGTATTATATGGAGTAGAATAAACCAAAAGAAAATTCAAATAATTAAACTAACAAATCAACGTTGGGTAAGAGTTTAAATGAAAGTTCTGATATTTTTTTTTTGTGATATACTTGTATAAATAGAAATTAAAATTTCCATTAAAAAATGAAATTTAATTAAATAATTTTCAACCTAGATGACTTAAAAATATTATATAAACTACAACAAGCAAAAAACAAACCAAATAAACTAACAAATCAACTAGTAATAGTACCTATAATTACTAGTGTTTACTTCCAAAAAAAAAAGTGTTACATTTAAACTCTAAATTCTGTGAAGAAAAAAAAAAGTAACCTATAGATAAGAGAAACTTTTAATTAAAATCTCTAATAACGGATTGTCAATGGATCGGGCAATGCATATCCAAACTTGCAAACCTACTCTTTTCAAGCTGGGCTTGGACAGTGTTTTTCAAGTTCAAGTTTAGTGCAGCTCAACCCAACTCCAAACCTCCTTTTCTTACATAAATGTTGCATTTTTGTTAATTTGAACTAAATTTTATTATTTTCAAACTAAATTCTTTGTCTTTTAATGTGCCTAAGCTTACTCTTCAAGACCCGACCTTGGTGAGCTATAATATGGTTCCATATTTGACAAGTTTTTTTTTTTTGGAATTTCTGTTTAACTAATAATTCCTTTGTATTTATCTACTTAATGGTTGTTTTGGGCATCATGATTTGGTATTAATGTTTTAAAACTTTGTTGTGACTAAAAAAGTTCATGCAAATGGAATGCTTTTCAAAATTGTACCATGCTATTGACTTCAACTCTCATGACATGTTTGAATCACAAAATGAAATAGGCCAAAGTACTCAAATAATTTTTATATTCATGCATTTTTGTCAATTTAATCCTTATACTCAAAATCTGATTAATTTAATCCATTGATTTTGAAAATTAAAACAATTTAGTCACCTAACGTTGTCTAATTTTATTGTTAAAGGTCATGACATTAGCATTGATGTGACATATTTACTGATGTGGTAGTACCGTGTGGCATTAACATAATGACGTGTTAGTACTATGTAGTATATTGAGAAAAAAATTTTATCAAAAAAAATTTGTGCCACGTTATAGGGATTAAATCGAATAAAAATGTATGATACAGTGACTAAATTTAAAAAAATTGAGATGTTTAAGGACTAAATTGAAAAAAATATTTAAAAAATATAAATCTTTTAGTAGATAATATATATACACTTATTAATAAGCTAAATGTTTAAGTGTAAAAGATTTATAGTATTAAAAAAATATATAAATATTTTTTTGATTATTTGATTCCATAATAAGTATATTAACTTATCTTCTTTGTAAAGATTAAGTCAGCATTGACGTGGCATATTTTCTAATGTGGCAATGCCATGTAGCATTGACATGATGATGTGTCAGTGCTAGTGGTAATGCTAATGTGGTAAATTGAAAAAAAAATTTACCAAAAAAAATTTGTGCCAAGTCATAGAGATGAATTGTACAAAAATGTATAGTATAGTAACTAAATTGAACAAAATTAAAGTGTTTAAGGATTAAATAAAAAAATTGAAAATACAAATATTTGAGTAAATAATACACATACTTATTAATAAGAAAAATGTTTAAGTGTAAAAGATTTATGGTGTTAAGAAATAGATATAAATATTTTATTACTTGATTAATTGATTCCATAATAGGTACATTAATTTATTTTCTTTACAAAATTAAGTTTGAATTCCCCTTCTATAAAAAAAATTTCAATATTTTATAGAGTTATTTTTATAAATATTATGATTAAAATCATTATCATTTAAATTTTCTTTTTATTATTAAACTTGATATTATTTTTAATGAGATTATTCCATAATCCATTTATAAAAAGAAACAAAAAATTTAAATTCCTTTTTTAATATACGTATGAAAACCAAAATGAGCCCATTAAATACTTTAATGACAAAATAATTTGCCCAAAAATAATCTCATTTAACGTTGTGATTTTAAGTACTTGACAAAATATTTCTTTCCTTCTAAATATTTTGTTCAGCTTATAATAAAATTTAAAAAATATATAAAAATATTTTCTTATTTGATTATTTGATTTCGTAATAGGTACATTAATTTATATTCTTTTCAAAATTATATTTGAATTCCCCTTATAAAAATTGCATTTCACTAAAATCATGAAGTTTGAAATGATGGAGTAATTGGTGTTTCAATGAAAGATTGAGAAAATACCAAAAGTGAATGTGCAGACGGTTATTGGTATTTTCTCAATCTTTCATTAAAACACCAAAGAAGTTAAAGTCAATGTTAGGGAAACATTTTAATTAAAGGCCACACCCTTGTGTAATAGTCACTTATTCCGGTTGTTGATGAAGATCGCCGTGCATCATCAATCGTCTCTTATTAACAATTACATATTTTTAATCAAAAAATAATTATAAATTTAATTGGTGGAGTTTACTCATTGTGGATCACAAAGTTATTTGATTATTCTGAACTATTGCCTGCTTTTGGAATGCAAACTAAGCTCATCTTTATGACTTTGGATCCAAACATATATAAAAATGTTACAATGATAATGTTAATTTAGACAAAAATAATAAATATTTTTTTGTTTTGTACGGTTTGATGATTGAAAAAAATATTTATAAGGTTAATTTGTGGGTTTAATAAATTTTGTGGTATAATGACAAACTGAAATCATATTTTTTTAATTAAATTTGATGATTGAAAAAAATATCTCTTTGGCCTCCAATCTCAATTAAATTTTTGTCATTTTTTTTTTAAATTGTCAAACTGAAATCATAGCTAGAATCAAGCTCTTGGCTTTTGGCACTAACAACTTAAATTTAATTATAAGGTAAACAAAATACTTAGAAGGAAAGAAATATTTTGTCAAGTAATCAAAATCACAACATTAAATGAGATGATTTCTTGGTGAATTATTTTGTCATTAAAACATTTAATGGGCTTATTTTGGTTTTCATACCTATGTTAAAAAAGACAATTAAATCTTTTTGTTTCTTTTTATAAATGGATTATTAAATAATCTCATTAAAATAAAAATCCAGTTTAATAAAAAAAGAAAATTAAGTGATAAAGATTTTAATAATGATATTTATAAAAATAACTTTATTAAATCTTAGAATATTTTTTATAGAAGGAGAATTTAAATTTAATTTTTGCAAAGAAGATAAATTAATGTATCTATTATAGAATCAAATAATCAAGTAAGAAATATATATATATATATTTCTTTAACATCATAAATCTTTTACATTTAAACATTTGACTTATTAATAAGTATAAGTATCATTTACTCAAAGATTTATATTTTTTAATTTTTTTAATTTAGTCTTTAAATACTTCAATTTTAGTTCAATTCAATTATTACACTATATATTTTTGTTCAATTTAACCCCTATGATATGATATAGATTTTTGTTTTGAAAATTTTATTTTTAATCTATCACATTAGTATTGCCACGTCATCATATCAATATCACGTCAGCATTGCCACATAATAATATCAATGCCACATGGCACTACTATGTTATCATGTCGTTGCCACATGGCATTGCCACGTTAATGCTGACGTCATAACATCTAATGACAAAATTAGAAAACGTTAAGGGGAGGAACTAAATTGTTCTAACTCTCAAAATCGAAGGACTAAATTGATCAGATTTTGAGTATAAGGACTAAATTGACGAAAATACATGAGTACAAAACTATTTGGATACTTTGCCCAATAGAATAAATGGGGAATGAAAATAGAATAAGAAAAAAAATAATGAATATGTAGTTTGATTCATGAAATATAATTGTCATGCTGAAATTATTTCAATATTTGATTAGTAAAAATAGTTTTGGAATTACAAAAATGATATATTTTTAAAGACTAAAATACCTTTATTAAAATTTATGATTTATAAAATATTTAATTTTTTGATAATTTATTAAAAATATTAAAAAATTGTAATTAAACCTTTAATATGATTATTTATTTTATTTTTTCTCTATTTTAATTTTTTTAAATATTGAAAATATTAATAATTTATAATGAAAATTTTAATGATTCTTTATTTTATTTCCTTATCTTCATTTTAAAATATTAAAAATTTATAATTTATAATTAAAAATATCTTTTAAATTTTTAATTAGAAATATCATTTTTTGTAATTTATAATTAAAACTTAATTTTTATTTTATTTTAATTTTATTTTTTTACCTCTATTGCTATTGGTTACTAGAGATGTGAGTGGCGTAACTGAGTACCAAATTTGATGCTTCCTTGTAATCAAATCTAGCTAAGAGCAACAGATTCGACACTTTTCACAATCAGATTTGGTCGTGAAGTGTTAGATCGATTAGTGCTTCCCGTGGCTAAATCTAGCCATAGAGCACCAGATTGATGTTTCCCATGATTGAATTTGGCTATGTAATGTCAGAATGGTGCTTTCCACGACTAGATCTCGACATGAAGGTGTTGATCGGTCACCATCACCCTCCACCGTCCTCCAATTGTGGAGGAAATTTAGGAAGAGAAGAAGAAAGGCAGATGAGGAAGAGATGGAAAGAAAAAGAGTAAAATGAAGGCTTTATATGTTAATGTTAGGTTTTGTTATGTATAGCATTGTAATTTGACAAAATAATTAAGGAACATTTTATCTACAAATTTTTTAGCCTATTTTGTGAGTCACGAAATAGCTATTATCAATGGAGGGTCGATAATAGTTATTCTAACTTCTCTCGAAATGATTATTTCATGAAATGACTTTTTAGTGAATCAAATAAAAAATGTAATAAAAAAATAGAGGGAATGGAATAACCATTTCCCCACACCAAACATACTATTACATTAGTAAAACCCATGACATGTCAACAAAGGACAAGGACATTTTACATTTTTATCGAGCGAGGTTGCATCCTGTTGCTTTATTCTCGTTAGCTATACATTATTTATATTGTTTTTCTCTGAAGGAAGGTAAGAGTTCAGTCCCAGGGAAAGGGCTATGAATAGGGAGATAAGCTTTCTCAATATGCTCTCGGTATTTGTCTCATTTCTTGGGTTGATTAAGAAGGTGCCATTTATTTAAATCAAGTGTTCAACACCACTCCAAGGAGTGAGATTCGACCGTACGGTTCCTTAACAAGGAAAGTCACATTGCAATCCTACATGCATTTTTCAATGGCCTCAAATCATTTTGTAGGAAGTGAGGCGAACAGCATTGACAACATGAAGATTTAATTTCCGAGGGAGAGTACGAAGATGATATTTCATGTGAGTGTTGTGCGGTTCCACTTGAACTATACAAACTTACAAAGCATATAATTATATGATATTGTCAGTGAAAAATGATGCATTTCTTAAATATAGTTTCTTTGTGATCTTGCATATTGGGAAAGGCAATGTTTAGGGAATTTAACTAAGCGAATTTATTGACCTTTTTAGCTTCAATTATCATTTTATTGACTTTTTTTATTATTATTTTTAAGTATGAGGCTCTTTCTTTTTTAAAATTAGGAATTATATTTAAGACTACAAAAATTTTAAATTGGATGTGCAAAAGACATGACATGTTATGATTATAGTGTATCTTTTGCCCCTTCAAATGATATCCTCTTCTTATTGCAATCATTGCCAAATGGTAATGGCGACGAATAAAGTATTATATCTTAAAAAATTTATGTATATATTTAGACATTAAAACGTAAAATTTAATTGAAGGCTAGTCATGTGAGAAACTAACTGCATCTTGAATAAGTTTTAATTGAAATTTTTAGTGATGATTTTATTATCATTTATTGAGTCTTAATTTATAATAGAAATTGGATTTTGCTTTAGCACCAATCAATGAATTTTGCTTTAGCAGAGAGATTCAAGCAGATTTAGTCAACTTGGATAAATAGTCATGTGTTTAATATTTAGGAATATTCTTAAAAAAGGATGTGGATGTGAGAATTCTTTTTAAAACAAACTAGAGTATGCTTGTGCGATACATTCGTATAATATAGGTAAAATAATATTTACTTAAATATATTTACATTCTAATAATCATATGACCCTTATTGTATTTGTAAACAATTTACGTAATTAAAAATAAACATTATGTTGAAAAAATTTATAAAAACCAACCTAAGCTATAAAGTAGCGGAAAAAATGATAAAGTTGAGATAAATTAACTACTAAAAAGTATTGAACAACATTATAATACTTTTTAAAAACTCATTAAATCCAAACAGGAGAAAAGGAAGAGCAAAAAATTTAGAAGCATAAAAACTTTACACGCAATCATCCTTTCACTCCTGCAATACTCTTTTGAGAATCAAACAAACAGATAAATAAAAAAAAAAATCATAATAAAATAAATAATAGATACAATCAATTAATAATTAAAAAATAAAACAATAATGTAAAATATTACTCAACAGTAAATAAATGAAAAACATTAACAATGTAGTCTATAGGTTGATATAAAGGATAAGTCAAGTGGTGAAACTGTCACGAATGAATTTTCAATCAAGTTAAAATATTCATATCTCTCTAATCACTCAAAAATGAGGTCTTAAAAAACCATTAGAAAAGATAACTCAAAAACAAGGTCTTAAAAAATTATTAAAAAAATCTTTTCAAGACCTTCTAATTGATAATTATTGTAATATCGAAAAATAATCAAAATAATACTGATTTTAGACGAAAATTGAAAAAACTTAAACTAAACTTAAATTTTTTTTGCAAAACTAGGCAAAACATAAGAGTCTCATAATGTTAAAACATAATCTTCCCTTACTCCTTGAATGGAAGGTAGTTTGTTTCAATTTCTAGTCTGAATTTGCTCCCTAAGGTTTTCTCTTCAAAAGAAACTGACTTCAAGACGGTTTTCTGCTTAAAAAAATTAACGTCAAGAGCATGTTGTGCGGCTGGGAGCCTGGGAGCAAATTTTATACTTTATGTACTGCTTTCAAATACATAATCATACTACAATTAATGCAAGATATGGAAAGAAGAGAACACAATGTAAAGAGTTACCTAATCCTATCTTGTGCTGTCTTGTTTGTTGTTAACAAAGTTGAGGTGAACAGTTAAAGACTTTTTAATATTACTTTTGGCTGATACCTACCAGCAATGAGAATGGAGTAGCCTAGGGTGAATGGTTGATGTGGTTTGAATTTGTTCTCACTTCTCATTTATGTTTGAAAATTGGCCCATATTTAAACAAGTTTCTAATTGAAATTCAATTCAAATTACTTTGCTTATTTCAATAAAAAAATATAAATAAATTAAATTGAACTAATTCACTATCTCTTTAGAATTAATTTGTTTACACCTTCATTATGCTCATTAATTATATTAGAACATGGCACACCCACTATCTAGGTGGATGAAAGAAAAGTTATGCTTGAGGGAAAGAAAAAAGAAGAAGCCTTTTGTAAGAGAAGATAGTTGCTTTAAAAGAAAAAATGACTAGGTATTTCTTAGGGAGAAGTAGGTAAATGCATTTTATGAAAAAAATGAAAAGATTTTAAATTCTTAATTTTATATTTGTTATTATTGATATGAAGTGATTTTTAAGTAATTTCAACAATTGACTTAGTGTCGCCTAATTCATGATACCGGGATCAGTAATTGACTATATCTAATATGAAACATAATAACAAATAAAATCTCACATCTATACTTGAGAAAGATTTATGCTTTCTCTATCTTGGTTGTGCATTATTAATTGTTCAAAATTAATGTGTCATTCAAATTTTTTTTTTATTTTTTAAAGATAAGGGTAATTTCGAAAAAAATTATAATCAATAAAAATCAAAATTTAACTTAAATTTTTTTTAAACTATATACAAAATCAAAATAGGATACAATATACGAGAGGAATTAATATAAAATAACTATCCAAAATTTAAATTGATGCCATGTACTTGAGTTTGAGTTGTTTTGAATATTTAAATTTAGTTAGTATATTTTAGTCAATGTAAAGTTTGCTAGTGTCTTTTTTTTCCCCCTTATATCCTCCTATTAATTTTTACCTATAATTTTATTTTTATGATTATTTAAATTAATCTCCCTGGAGGATAGTAATTTTTTGTGGAAGAAGGGGGCGGGTAGGCATTTTTTGAAGCGTGTGAGATAAGAAACATAACAACATAATGGTAAAAGGAAAAGGGGAAAAAAGAAAGGTCGTACAAAAATAGGGGCGGAAGAAGCGCATATTCGAAGGCATAGACGCCCCTGACGGCTTTTGAAGGCCCTTCCTTTGCCTCGAGGGAAACTAGTAATCCAAATTCCAAATTATAATGAGACTGAAGAAATTATAAAACTGTAAAAATTTTCTCTAAATTCCGAAACCTCCAACATGAACAACGACTCCTCTGCTACTAGCAACGCCAACGACAATCTCGATCCCGATCGCCCTGTCCGTGTCTACGCTGATGGGATCTACGATCTCTTCCACTTCGGCCACGCTCGCTCCCTCGAACAAGCCAAGAAATCGTTCGTTTTTCCTCTCCTCCTCCCTCCCTCTCTGTTTAATCTTTGTTTTGATCTGCATACTTTTCTGGGTATTCGTGGTCATTAATGGGTTTCTTTCAAAATTCTAGTGTGTGGGTTAATTTTTTTGATCTGTTTAATTTTTTTTTTAAATATGTGAATTTGATTTCATGTGTGGGATATATGTTTATTTGTATTAGAAAGAAGTTTTAGTGATGTTGCTTACACAAAACTGCTTGCTTGTTTGTTTTTTGAACTTTTTTTGATTATGTATATGATTGAATTTTGTGAAATTTTAGGTTTCCCAATACGTATTTACTGGTTGGATGTTGCAATGATGAAATCACACACAAGTTCAAGGGCAAAACTGTTATGAACGAAGCAGAGCGTTATGAATCCCTTCGCCACTGCAAGTATTACTTCTTTCTATTACTCTCAACCTATTCAAGTTATTGCATTGAAAATCATTAAATGAAAGAAATTTGCCCTGGATGCTCATTTGAGGTACAGTTTGGTTGTTGCTTTTGCTTTCTAAAAGGGAAAAGCAAAAATATGTGTTTGGATGCAAAAGAAAATAGTGAATTTGAGGATTTAAGAATTAAAATTTTATATGTGCTTTTTTACAGAATAATTATGTCAGAATTGATGTTATGTATTTTGTTCATTTTAAATAAATTGTGATTTTCCTTTAGCTACTTTTTAGGAAGTAAAATGCATATAGTAAACAGCAAGTAACAAAAGCTGTAACCAGTGGAACCTTAATTACAAATTTACTTGAATTTTTTTTTCTTTGGAGGAAAGCGGTGGTCACATCTTTATATGAGATCTTTCATTTTTAATTTATAAATTTGAGTGAATTAAATATATTTCAAGAGCTTCATTCAAGGCCTTTGTTGATCATTTCTTACAGGTGGGTTGATGAAGTTATTCCTGATGCACCGTGGGTGATTAATCAAGAATTTCTTGATAAACACAAAATTGACTATGTGGCTCATGATTCGCTTCCGTAAGGATAGACACTTCTTGCTTTGAGACTCATTTATTCATGGTGAATGCTGCATTGTTAAGAAAGATAAATATATAAATAGAACACTAGTACTATATATTGTTTTGCTTCCCCTATTTCTTTCTACTTCTTGCTCCTGGAAAACTTATACTTCTGATGAATATATAAATATCTGGCATTCAGCTATTTATTTAATCTTCATACTTTGCCATAAACATTTTGCAGCTATGCCGATGCCAGCGGAGCTGGGAAAGACGTATATGAGTTTGTAAGTTTATGGAGACTGTTCTTTGCGCTTATTACATTTGTTGTGTTTTTTAACTTTGTATTATATTAAGCAAGCTTTTGTTCCCAGGTTAAAGCTGCTGGGAAGTTCAAGGAAACAAAACGAACTGAAGGGATCTCTACATCAGATATTATAATGAGAATTGTTAAAGATTATAATCTGTATGTGATGCGTAACTTGGACCGTGGTTATTCAAGGAAGGAGCTTGGAGTTAGCTATGTGAAGGCATGATCTCTGTCTTGAATGTCATGTTTTGATTTAATACAGCTTCTTTGTTGATATTCCTGTTAATGTCATCAGGAGAAGAGATTGAGAGTAAACATGAGACTGAAGAAACTACAAGAAAAAGTAAAGGAACACCAAGAAAAAGTGGGAGAAAAGGTATATTCTCTCTCTTGCCATGACTATCTAGTTTAATGACCTTTCCCTGCCATGCTTTCATCTCTGAATACTTTATGATTGAAATCTAGTACCTTATTGGAAGATAAGGTGCATACCTTTTAGCTTCATAAGGTGATGAACGTATTCAATGTTCTTTTTGTCTCAGTGTTTCTGGATATTGTTTCTTGTCATGATACTTTTAGCGTATATTAACATGAATTTTCTCTAAATTTTGCCTTATTTATGTGGAGCATGTGCATAATTAGTATGGTGACTCGAAGTTATAAATTTTTCTTAGAGAAATAACCTAAGGAGTAGCATTATTGGCTTGGCCAAGTGTTTTCAACTTGTTATTGATGTTATGGATTCGTGGTATATGCTTGTGTGATGAAAGTCTGAATGAATTTATTCAAGTGGAACTTTTGCGGAGCTGTATCTAGGAAAGTTTCCTTCAACTCAAATTGACAATAATTAATTGAAGGGTTATGAGTTTTATTCAGCTTAAATCGGAGCTGTAGATTAAGATCATATTGTCCTTAGTTTCTTGTTCTCCTTGTCATTTAGTATGTAGATTGACTTTATCCATGGCTAATTACTCTAATCTTGACTTCCTTTACACTTTTTTCTTCCTTTCTGCAATTTTATTAATGTTGTATTGTGCAGACTCCTTGCATGTTTATGTTTACTTGAAGAGCCTTGTGACCCTTTACTAAAATCTATATGTCATATACCCATCCCCTTCCGCCTTGTTGTCACCATACCCCAGTCCCTCCCCAACTCGTCTACCCATAATTTTCCCTCAACCTTACCCTGCTTCCAAAATTTAATAAATAAATAAATAACCCCTTGGGTAGGTTAGTGCAATGCTTGGCAGTGTTGAAAATTTAAAAGCTGGACTGTCTCATGATTCATTTTTGGGCAATTCTACATGATATTTGTGCTTCTGTTGCATATGGCTGCAACTTCATGCTGGCTACAAAAATTAAATTTAGGTGACTAGAACATAGCTATAAGATCCAAAATATAAGGAGATCAAGTGCCTTTCGACGTTGTATGACAAATGAATTACAGAGGGTTAGAGTCTGTAGTTTAAATCTGATTTTTTCACTTTCATTTCTTCATCAGATTTGGTCTAAATTTAAATCCTTGTAGTTTATCTGCCAATATGCCTTTGGTTTATGGATAGGAGAGGATTACCTTGTATTCAAGCCAATGGGCTTTTATATGTACCTAAAATAATTAAGTAAAAACATACCATCTGAACAAAGAATTTGGATTTTGATGTCCAACTCCAAATTCTTCCTCCATCCTCTAGATCTTTTTCCCTAGAAAGGATTATTAAAATTTTGGAATATGATAAACATTTCTATAACAAAATTGTATTGCAGTAGTATGGGTTTTTATGAGTAATCAGAAGCAGATGGGCTCCATCCAATCGGATTCATCTTTTAGGTTTTGTATCTCCTTGTGCTTCAGTTTGTTATATATATATATATATATATATATATATATATTTGTGTGTGTGTGTGTGCATGTACACGTATACTACCTACACATGAAGGTAGCTTGGTACTATTTGCCCTGGATCTGGAACGATTTTTTGGATTACTTTGTTGTTAATCTACATCCCCTTTTTCTGTTATTCCTAACCTTATCACAAACTTAATGTAATCCACTCATCTTACCTAACAATTCTTACAGATTCAAACTGTTGCCATGCATCGCAATGAGTGGGTGGAAAATGCTGACCGCTGGGTTGCTGGATTTCTTGAGATGTTCGAGGAAGGTTGCCACAAAATGGTGAGCAAATCTAATAATCTTTGCATGTAGTAAGTACAATTACATGCGTAGAATAGCCATGAATTTAATTGATGATTATTTCATCCTGACTTTGAGAATTTTGGGTGATTGTCAGGGCACTGCAATCAGAGATCGAATCCAGGAGCGGTTGAGGGGGCAGCAATCAGGGAATTTCAAGTATCTGATGCAAAATGGCAAGGGTGATGAAGATGATGAAGATGAAGAATATTATTATGACGATGATGATTACGATGATGATGAGGAGGAATATTATGATGATGAAGATTATTATGATGAGAAACATGAGAAAAATGAGAAAGAAAAGAAAGCTGAGAAAGAAAAGAAATAAACTTGTGTCTCCAAGCTTGCAGGTTCTGGTTTACTAGTTATGGGGTTCCGTAAAGTGCTACATTTTAGCTGTGGAATGTGTGATATGTTGATGCTATAGCTAAATCGAGCCAGGCTTTGAGTAGAAAGCTTTTTCTTTTGTAATTTGATCATCCATGTCTCTGTGTTAGCTAGAATACTTGTCCTCCATTTATACCTGAAAATGCTGTCCTGTTGGTGGTTTTGTTACTAAAATTTTCTCCATGGAGCTTCACTGTTATCTTATAAGTTGGTAAGATTCAAGGGCTTGTGCAACTTTTCAACTCACGTGTAGGATATGTAAGTTTTTCTATACATCTAGAACTGAGTTATATACAGAGATGTTTTACTTTATCGAGAGGCTAGCATCATTATATCTTTCTTTTCTGTTATTGTCTAATTTTCGTAGTTTGTATGTGTACTGGCTGAAGGTTCTTTAATGTATTTAGATGATGCTTTAAAATTCAGTTTCCGGATATTGGCTGAAGAATCAACCATGGCATTTGCTGCTCTAAGAAATATGTGGTCTTTGTTAACATTTGACCTTATAAGACCTGGGATTTGGTGTGTAACTTGAAGGTCTGAGTTGTTATGTTTTGTCCAAGTGGTTGGTACGCACTAATTGGTGGTGTTTGGTTCCTACTTTTAAGTATGAACTTTTGAAACAGTCCAATGAGATTTTACTGTCTAGCTGCTCTGTGTTTAGCAAGCTTGATGACATTGGTGTGGGGTTGGGTTAATACAGGTTTGATAACGACTCCTGCTAAGGACAGTGTTTCTTTTGGGGCATAAACCCATAATTTTACTAAGGTTGGGCCAATCTAGGTTTGAACGATAACTAGATCTATATTTGAGAATGTTAACTGTGCCATAAAAGTTTGATAGAAAAATCTAAGAAGCAGATGATAAATTACAGATTGAAAGATACTATCAAAGCTTACATGTCTCAAATATTGAAGCCTATAACAACTCTCAAGCAGTACTGACTTTTTCAAAGATTTCTCGAAGGAAATTATAAGAAAATTAAACTAATGAAGATAGTAATTCAATAGAAGATTTGTGAGCATGGTCCGAATGGACGGTTTTAAAGTTAAGATTGTAAAGTACAGATAGAAAATTAGTCATGTTTTAATAGGATTGTCTCTAAGAATAAGAATAATTCTACACTCGAGGTTGACCCTATTGTCGTATAATTTTTTTTCAAAAGATAATAATTAAAATAAATAAAATTTGTATTATTGCAAATGCAAATTACAACTAAATAATACACCAAATTCATAAATACTATAAACAAATTTGCACATCCACGTTATAATAATTTATTCATTTATTTATTGTTAATTACTTTTCTTACTTTGAAAGTCTTAATGATTTATTTAGTATTGTTGGTAGCTATTTTATTTATTTTTTATTGGATATAAATGTTTTAAATAATTTTTTAGTTTTATTATCAAGATCTGTATAAAAACCACCATTAATGGTTCAAATTTTACGATTTGCAAATATTTAATTTATATCTATAGAGTGTTAGTTTATAATCGATTCAAAACTCTGTTCTACATTTCTGGTCCTTAAGTCTAAGTTAGGTAAGTCTTTAGAATTATAAATTATCCTAAAAAATATTGGTCTTAAAATATTTAGAATATCAATCATCTGTTAAGTTACATAATCATATTAACTTTGATTCAAATCTATAGGTTTACAAGTGACCTTGGATTGTTGCTCACGCATAAGACCGATATTGATTAAAGTTTCATTTAATTGATATTTTGAAATTTGTAATTTGGCTTTTTTTTTCTAACAAAATATGAATAAAAAAAAACAAAAACTAAAAAATAAATAAAAACCAAAAAACAACTTTAAAAAACAAAATTTAATATCTTATGTTACGTTTCGCTTCATATTTCAATCCACAGTTCCACAACATTTATATTCATGTATAGGATTTATCGTGGTCCTAGACAGAGCCACCAATGGAAAGGGCAGGAATATCATTAAAAGTCCTTGGGACTTTATCTAAACTTGCCATGTTTCCCACTCTATATGGATGTCTGCTTCTAGTACTAGGTTTTATCCGCTAGCTATTATGCACTGCACGAAAGGAAAGGAAAAAAAACGAAAGGTCATGGAGCAAAGTCAAGTCGACCCCAGGGAATTATTCGAGTGATGACAATTGAAGCCACCATAACATAAGGTTATACATGACTGAAGTAGCTGTGAAAGTGGAAGTAGACGACGAGAACAAAAAGTGTAGTGCGTGGGCACTTGGTCAATGTGATCTACTTTCAATCTTATCTCCACATTGATCCCACTGATCTTGCATTCATCCATGGCCTCAAAAGTTCGTCGTTGGGTTAATGAAAAGTGCAAAACAAAAAGGTTCCAATGACCATGGCACCATCCTAACTCGTGCGCTTTATTAGTTTGTGTCGAGGTTAGTTTTGGAACCTCGTAAGTCACACTTAGAAGGTGGAAGTATTGGAAGATGGGCAAGAAAGCTTGACCAGGAATAGGTGGGAGAGAAACTATATTTATCCTTTTTGATGTTGCGTTAGAGGTTGCAAAATGTGATTTCTTCTTATATAATAGTATTTTAAGTTACTCTACTTTATATATATATATATATATATAAAGAACCATACAATAAGTAAAGAATTTCAGTTACTTAGATTTGGCTTCCTACTGTCAAGTTCAAATATTTGAATAGGTGACTTAAGCAGTTATGAGCTTAATGGAGTTTTTGTTCAATATATTTATATATGCTATATTTTAATCAATTTCAGCCTAAATTTATTTAGTTAATCAAGTTGACATAGTTGAATTCTCGAGTTTATGGATTTGCCTTTGACTTTGAATATGACTCCCAAGTCGTACGCATATAAAGCTATATAACATCTATCTACATTGTCTTTGTCACAATTTCTCTTTGCAATATAAATTAAAATTGAACATAATAAACATTTCGTCAATTAAAAATTGTCTTTACTGATTTATTTAAGGTATAATTAAATATTTTTCTATGAGTTGACTAACACACTTTAAAACAAAACTCAGGGGGCCATCTGCATGCTGAGCTTGCGCCCACGTGTTTGGATGCCATAATTATTAGTATTTATTCTTTATTTATCTTTCTAAAAGAGATTGATAAGCTTCTAAAATGAAAAGTTTGTGCTCCAAAGCTTTTCAGACCTTTACTACATATGAATAATTTTGTTCCAATAAATTTTTCTCTCAATAAAATTGATTGAATATATTAAGATTTTTAACACTTTTTATAGAAAATCTTCAATTAAGTGGTTTTGTATAGTGAATTATCAAACGTATTGAAAAATTAAATCATTGAAAATCTTATAAGAACATACCTTTAATTTTTTTCTTTTAATAATAATTAAATCAATGTTGTTTTTCATATATATACTGTAACATCTCCCACTTTGATAATTGTTGTCTATGATTTGTATTATGATACTTGATGAGCTGAGAATTTGTATGTGAATATATGTGTTTAAGGATTCTTGAATGATGAAATGATATATTTTCGATGTGATTAAGACTTTGAACTATATGTTGATATGTTTCGGGTTTGAGTATTGGTTGATTTGGTACATGCTTGCTGCATTTTGATGTTTGGTAAAGTGGATATGAGTTGGGAGGTTTAGAGATAAAGTTGGAAGGCTGAAAATGTTAGAATTTGAGGTTCTGGATGTTATCTATCGGTTGATTTATCAAATTTATTGATAAATAGCAACTTGAGAGTAATTAGAGGCATTTGATGTCAAATATATCGATAAATATCAACTCAAGAGAAATTTCAAGCATTCTGGATGCTATTTATAGATGATTTACAAAATCTATCAATAAATATAAAGTAGAAGGCATTTTGGGCGTAATCTGTGTGCTATCTATCGATAAATGAGCCTATCTATCGATAGATGGAAAGAAAAAATTGTTAGAAATCAAGGCAATCTATCAATTGATGCACCTATCTTTCGATGGGTGCATGTAATAGTGCAAAAATAAAAGCACTTTGAGCATTTCGCCCATTTAAAAAGTTTGGAGAATGGAAGGAGGCTCGTGGTTTGCCATTGAAATCCCAAATTCCCCATTGATTTCGTATCACATTTGGAGTATTTTGAAGCTTGAAAATTCATACTTGAGCTAAGATTTAGCTTCCTAACACTTGAACTATACTTTAATCGATTCAAAAATAAAATTTGGTTATGGTTTTAGCTCAAATGATTTTCCATTGGAGTTGCTGGAATATTGGTGTTTTCAAAGGTTTGAATTAACTACAAAGGTAAGATTCTAACTACCTTAGATCTTGGAACCTAGAGGAAAATGTGATTTAAGAGTTGGTAGTTAGACTTAGAATTTAGTTAAGTTGTGAAATGTTGGAAATACATTGAAGCTAAGAGTTTAGCCTTTGTATTCTCTTTAGGGGAAGTTTAAAGCTCCAAGAATTGTTGTTGAGCTGGAATCCAACTAGAATTGAAGGTTATAAGCTATTGGTGAGTTGTAGTGTGGATAATTTTCAAGGGAGTTGGACATTTATTTAAAGACTAAGGTTTGATGTATGAATATACACACGTACATTACTATGGCCTATGTTATAGCTATATGTTGCCAAGATGAACCTTACCTAAGCCAATGGTTAATTGCGAGTTGTGTTTACAGCTAGATGAGTAATGAAAGTTGATTTCATTAGAAGGGTTCTTGAATGTCTATTTGTTTCGAATGAGCCACCTAGAGGTGATTGCGCTTGAATATAGTTGTATGTCGAGACTATGTTTGCTGCCTCGTTTATTGGTTTGCACAAGCTAATTGTTTGATGCTCTTGTATCGCGAATATATGTGAATGTTATTGCCTATGTGTATTTAATGCTACTTGTGAAGTATGTACCTTGAACCGTGAAAGTTTATCAAATTATGTTCAATAGTTATGCATAGAAGATGCCAAATGATCATGAAAATGATTATGCACATGTGATGGCAACACAAATGCTAACATTGACTAGTTCTGTCCGATGAATGTTTTTTGGACTATGATATGGTCTAGTTAGAAGGTATCACAGTCCTATGGTCTAGTTTACCATCGGTGGCCCCAGCCACGGACTTGTCTTGTTTTCTCAAGAAGACCTTTTTCTTGTGACCATATAGTTACAGCTCTTGACTTTCGAAAGCTACGGATAAGCATGCACTACATTGGTACACTTAGATAAGTCTTAATGAATGTGGTGAGTATGTGATATATTTGAATTACACCTGATGGAGGGTAAGTCGTTAAATTAGTATTTACGCACTTTAATGAGCCTTGATGGAATACTTTGCATATGCGTCTTATAATTGCATATCTTATATTATTTTGATTTAAATGATTTACCTCTATTATGCTTGTTTGATTTCTGCCCACTCACTAAGTTATTAGAGATTCACCTTGATGTTTGTTGCCATGTGCAGATAAGTAGCTTGTGGGGGTTCTATGTGGGAAGTGAGTGGTTAGTGTTTATTAGATAGATCGACACTTTTGGCATCTGGTAAGAAATCTTGATCTGCAAGTCCACTTTGCTAGTTTTCGTATAAATGTTAGTTTTTTTTTTGTAATTGGGGGAAAGAGGATTTGAACCTTACTCTATAGGTAGGGGAATCATGTACCAACCAATGAGCTAAATGCTCGGGTGTAGTATAGATGTTAGTTGTTCTAGTTAATGGCATTGTGTTGCCACTATGATGTATAAACTATGGTTTATTTTGTATGGGCTTGGACTCTCTATGTTTACCAGCATATGGCTTTTGTAGATAGTACATGGATGTACTCTTGATGGATTAAAGGGCAGCTTGTGAATGTTATGTTGAACTTATGATATAAAATGTATTTTTTGGTTTGCGAGCTATGGAAATGTCTATTGGTTTGCCCGACCTATGTGAGGCTTACTCAGGACTCGCAAGCCTTGTTTGTGGGACTCATGTTCCAGTCATGACCCTTGGATTGGGTCATGACATATACTGTTGAAAGTATAAGGAAAAGACTCAATTAATTAAAACATTGACTTTTGATAATGTAAGTTAAATATGCTATTTAAATATAAAAATAAAGTAATAGTGTTGAATACATCAATTGATTTCTTCACTTGAATAATTTGCGAGTGAAGATAACAAGTTTATTTTTTGGATAAAATACTCCCACCCCCTAGCTTTTAGGCATAATTTCGTACAGGTCCATTAGTATTAGAAATGGATAGTTCACCTTAAAAAATTATCTTTCTTTAGACAAAGAAATCCTACCATCAGTCCTGCCGTTGGCCTTCGTTTATTCGATAAAATCTATAACAATTTTGCCCCTTTTTCAGTGTTTTTGCTAAAACTAAGAAGTCTTTCAAATCAAAAGCTCAAACAGTAAACTTTTTGTTGAAATGTTATAGATTTCTTACTGATTTTTGGCACACCATAAAAGAAGTACTGATGAAACTAATAAAGGAAAAAGATTATTTCAAGAACCATAGAGGATAAGCTAAAAATCCAGATTTTTTAGTGAAATGCTCAAGATTTTTTGCTAATTTTTGGCACTTCACAAAAGAAGAAATGAGGAAAGTAATGGAGGAAAATGAGTAAGAATTAGAGATGGATTCTACCCTTCAAGCTTTTGTTGTTTGCAATCTTGTTGGAGAATTTTCATTTCAAAAACCATGGATGGATGTTATGGAGGAGTTAGTGGGTATGGTAGCTTAAAAAAATAGAAACTCCAAAATCATCTTTTACTCTTCTGTAACATCCATCTGTGGTTCTTGAATTGGTTCTCTTGAATTGATTCAAAGTAATTCAAAGTAGGGGTGAAACTTGGGAAGAGATGAAAAGAAAATGAAGGTTGAAGGGAAAAGAAAATGAAAGTTAAAGGGCTTTTCAAATGGTGTTTGATAAGATGCCCCAAAGAGATGAGATGGGAAGAAAAAATAAAAAAGTCTAAGGCTTTTAAATGTCATTTTGTTTGATAAAAGTTGTTGGAAGTTATTGAAATATTGAATGCAAAAGTTGTGTTAAGTTGTTGAAATATTAAATGCAAATTGTTGAAATATTGAATGGATATAAAGATAGCCAAGCATATCAATAGCTTGAGTTTTTTGTCTTGCCAATTCACTTGAATTAATCATAATAGACTTGAACATAACAAATGTTATAAGAGTTAATGAAAAAGGCTTTTTTTTTGCGAACAAGTAGTCTAATCTTTGCATTGATTTACAATATATGTCTTGTACAATAATTGCATTAGGTCCCTTGTGCATATGAGGAGCATTATTTCCCCTAAACCTTTGTGCACATGAGGACCACAAGCTTTACAAAATAAAGCTTACAAAAAAATCTGGACCATTGCTAATGGGTCCAATATCAAAGTCAAGAATCTTTTCTTAATTTCCAAGTAATGGTAAACAAAAAAAGATAAAAAGTTACAAAGCATCTATTCTTAACTTACCTTCCCTCTATCCATCCAAACACCACAAAAAAAACCTTAGAACCTTATACATATTAACATTCACATATCAACAACTTGAGAGACAATTGTTTGTGTCCTTCAAGCACCATCAAAATCCATTACCGAGCCAAAGGCAGCAGGGGTTACAAGGGCATTAGATATAGGAAATTGAGACCTCCTTGCACCACCATGAGCAGGGACAGATTTAGCACCACCACAAGCACCACGACCGAGACCTGAAGTAGCAACATCAGGTTTTCTTTGCACATCAATAGGTTCTCTTGAGGTTTTTAATGCAGTAACTTTTAATGAAGACCTAGTAGCTGCTCTTGATGAAAACCCAACAACTATTGATGAAGACCTAGGCAAGTTATTTTTCTATAATTTAAAACATAAGGAATGTATTAGATGCATTAAATTACACATGTAATGTAAAATACTAATTGCAAAATTAATGTAGATTACTTTTCTATTAAGTTGCATGGGAACCCTAAGATAGGTCTTTCTATTATGACCTAGTGAAGAGCATAAGGTGCACTTAACAATGCTACTCCTAGCATTGCAATGTCCAGTTGGCCCTTCCTTAGGTTCTCTTCTTTTGTTTTTTTTGGGCCTATTAGGCATACGGTGCAGTAATGGAAGCTCCATTGGATCTACTTGCCCTTTGAACTTAGCCATGGCACTGTCAGGTATGGGGTAAATGTACTCATTATATGCTAGCATGAACTTTTCCTTAGAATAGCAGTTGTCACAATATTGCTTTAAATCACCCCTGATGTGACCTATGTGAGCTATTGCATGGTTGCAAAGAATTCCTAAAATGTAGCCAAACACAACTTAGTAAACCTTGAAATATGCAACCAATCAATGTATACATGAAAGACACCTTTACCTGAAATATTCCAAACACCACATGGATATTTTACCTTACTCACCCCCTAGCTGACAACATATGTCTTGCCACCTTGAAACACATTAAACTCAGAATTAGAGGCAAGCACAACCATATAAAACTTGCCACAGTACTTGGTAGAAACTAACTTTTTATTAATTTTTGGTGTTACTTGCCCTTCCCATGTGCAAACCTTCTCATATAGATCAAAAAACCTCTTCATTATTTTGACTCTAAGTTCTTTAAACAAAACCAAAATTGGTTTACTCCTCACAAGCCAAATCTAGTGGTTGAAACTCTAGGTCATGTTATTGGTCACATGGTCACTCTTCACACTTAGGTCAAAGGTATGCCTTGCCTATAGTGTGAGTGGTTTTTCCATCGACCAGTTGTATGCCTCTACATTTTCAACTTTAAGTTCATCATGGCTTAATTCCAATCCCACTAGTTGTATGCTTTTACAACTTTCTAGAAGTTCACCTTCATGTCCAACCCCAAAAACCTTTGCCTAAAATTACTATAAAGGTGCCAACATAACTTCTTTGAGTGGCATGGGACATTATCTCTATAATTATATCATCTAGGCCTTGCCAGATAAAAATAAGTAACAGTGAATCGGTAATTGAAATTAACTAATTACATGTAAAATAGTAGGTGTTTAAGGTTTACCTTTTTCCCATTACTCATCACTACCGATGGTTTGTTAAAGTCCTCAATGGCAGTATTAACCAAGTTCAAAAACCAAGACCATGGGTCACATTCTTCAGTTCGACCACAACAACAATAATAAGAAATAGACCACAATTCCCATCAATGGCAATAACAGATAGCTAGGCCCTTCCATATGGCCCTTTAAAGTGGCAGCCATCAACTCTAATGAAAGGCCTACAACTTTTGTTAAAGCCTTTCCTTAAAGGGTAAAGGACAGGAAAAACCTTTTGAAAGTTGGGTACATGCTCAATTCAAACCTCTTTAATTGCATGATGGCTATTCTCCCAAGATTTGTATCCCTTACCATCTAGGCATACAAGTGCATGTAAGAATAGGACCTACCATGAGTCTTTTTAAACTTTTCTCGGGGCCCTTTTCTTTGCCTTATACAGTTTCTTAGAATGAGCACTCACTCCATACCTCTCTTGTAATTCATGCTGCATCAGATTGTATGACATAATTGGGTCAAACTGCAATTGAGCAGTAAGCTTGTTAGCAATCCAATCACTCGTAACTGCAAGATTATTGTTACTGATCCTAATGCAAGAGTGTTCATTTCCTACGTTCTTGATTTTAAAGATTTTCCTATCCAAACATACATTTGCTTGAACCATCAACTCACAACCATTTCCTTTGCAAAAAGCCTTGAACCTAGTTTTCTCTTTTTTTTTTTTTGGCTCTATACAACTCTATTCCTTCCTGGATCATATAATCAGCCATCACCTTCATAAAGTGCTGTACACTTGTAAACAACATATTTTCTGCTAATATAATCTTCCCATTCTCATTAAGAGCATAAGGTATGCTCTTAAAGGATCTATCTATTGCTTGACCCTGATTGTTAGATTCATCATTATCTTGATTCCCTTCCTCTACATCAATGCCAATATAAAAAAAAAAACATCATTCTCTGCATCTTTTTCAACCTTAACATTCTTTACATCACTATCTTGGTTGCTTTGAGATTCTTCACTTTCTGTCCCATGCATCTAGTTTACATCTTCACTGGTTACATCATCTCTATCAACTGAATCACTACTTTCCTTAACAATACTTTCTTCATCAGTAATACCAATAGTAACATAAGGTACTTCACCACCCTTGCCCTTACCAATTATATCTTTATCTCTAACCTTAAATCCTCTACCTCTACTTGAACCTAAACCACCTCTACTTGAAATTCTCTCTACTTCAACTCTGCCTTCACTATCTCTAGCTGAAGTATAGTCATCAAGCATAGTACAACTAGACTCACCAATCCTACTTCTACTAGCACCTAAACCAACATTCACATGTCTAGCAGAAGCACATGCATTAGCATTTTTTGAAGCAAAAAACTTACCAGATCCCATTGTCTGTAATGAAATAGTAGGAATCAGGTCCAAGTATATATGAATTTCGTTGGTCTCTTTATAGACTTTAAACAGTTTCAACACATCATTATCACTTTTCAAATCCATGACCTTATTTGATTTAGGGTGTGTTGTAGTAATGGAGACACCAATTCCAACTCAAGCATTGGAATCGTTCACCAACGCTTCAAAAACATCATTTGTCAACTCTATGCAGGAACATTTGTTTGGATCGACATCTCCAATGGTCATCACCTCTTTCTCATGGTGCACCACCAAGTCATATAGCATTTTTGCCATGTATAGACTTGGAAAACCCAATTAGAATAGGTTAGTCTCTAAAATATTGAACAATAACCTTGAACCTAAACGAAAACCCCAAACCCCAACCAAATTAAAACATATTTTGAAAACCCTAAATTCAAATTTGAAAATCAAAATTTTTCAGAAACCTAAACCCTATTCCCTAATTTATTAATATAAGATAGGGTTATAAAATTAGGGATTTAAGGATAGTGTTTGGATTTGGGCCAATTTAGGGCTTTAAGATTCTGGGTTTGGGTTACAGCCCAACCCTTAACCCAAACCCATTTCCAAACCCTTACCACATCAGCAACAAACAAAAAACCTTAAACGACAAAACCCATTCTTGCACATGAATACCATATCAGCAAAAAAACAACCTTAAACAACAAAATCGATTCTTGCACATGAAGATCTAATCTTTCATTCTCTCGATTTGGGTTAAGGCTTAAAAGGTTCTAAACAAAGGTTTGACTTTGGGTTATTTTGTTGTAAGATGGAAGTTGTTAATTAGAGTATAAGGCTAAAAGAAATTCTAATTGATCAGTGATGTAGTGATTGATGAGAGAACCAAAGGAGAGAAATGGAGAATGAGGAGAGAAAAAAGAGTATAATGATTAGAAAACATTAACATGTGATTAGGATTTATTTTTATGTGGGTAATTTCGACATTTCACACTTCCCTTTAATGGTTTAGACTTTTGGGGTAAACTGCCTATTTCAAATATTAATGGATTCGCATGGAAATATGCCTAAAAGTTAAGGGGTGGGGGTATTTTATCTTTATTATTATTTTTTGGGTTCATGTGCATGTAAGGGAAAGGGAAAAGGTATGCTTAGTCCCTAGCAGAATGATGCCATATTAGTAGGCAGAAGATTCTTTAGAGGAATGCAAAGCTCCTTTCTGCATAGTTTGAAATAATATGGACAGCTTCCGACAAACATGAAACAAGCATAGATTTGATTAGTTTGAGTTCTAAATAAACTTGACAAATGATTCTTTTTCTGGGAGATTATTGATTAACCCATGTATAGTGTTTTGTTTGAACAAACCCAAAGTTGGAAAAAAAATTTCTTTATCATTGGGAAAGTAAATATTGTAATCATTAATTATAATAATAAAGGTAAAAAAAGAAATGAAAATTGATTGGCTATTTTCTTGGTATATATTGTATAGTATGAATGTTGAAGAGAAATAATAATTAAGAAGGCACAAATTTCCTTTGTTCTGTAAGGAAACAAAGAGATAGATGGCTTAGAGAAATATCAAATTTGGTATTTAATTTGCATATTAGGGTCTAACCTTTTTTTGGCTTAAAAACTATTACGAAACTTTGATGAAAAATAATAACTTTTAAAATTAAGTTACAATTATTTGGTAAATTTATTATTGTAAACTCTTTTTCATAGATAAACTGTTTGGTAAAATAACCTATATAAGCTATAATTTTGGTTAAAATTACCATAAAGGGTATTTAATAAATAACTTTCTATCAATCATGAATTCCTTTGTTCACAATGGAAAAAAGTTAATTTTATTTTTTATCTATTTAAAATAAATTTTGGGTTTGCTTTCTCTTAATCTTTGTAAAAATAAAAAAATCTTAGATTTCGCTATTTTGTTGCTAGTCTTCTGCATTTTTTTCTTCTGTAGCTTGACTATCAGTTGTTAATCTAGTGTTTTTCTTCTTTTCTTCTTTTTTAAGTTCTCCGAAAGGTTGTTTTTATAGGCTTTGAAGTTAGACCAAGTTGGGTGAAGAAAGAAGTCTATTTCAGTTGGAATTTCCTCATCAAACTATGTAAGTCGCAGTTTTGCCAAATTAATTAACAGAAATCGCAATTGCTCTAGGACTACTATAGTATGTCAAATTTGACAAGATTTTTGACCATTATACAAGCTAAATTGGATGAAGTGGTAAACATAAAAGTTGTATATCTTTCTCTTAGATTTCCAATGGTTTAAGAATCGCTTCATTTGAAGCTCTGTAGAGAAAGTTATGGCCAAAATACCGAAAGATATACATTAGAAGTCTGCACCTCGAAATTACTCTCCTTTTTCCATTAAAATTATTCTTTCAAACACCTACAAAAGCACAAATAAATCAATAACAACCTATCTTAATCATATTAATACCAAATTAACCATAAAATTAACAAAAATTAGATTGACTCACCTAAAATAACTAATTTAAAATAATTAAATAAAACTTACTAATTTCTATACATTACTACAAAAATCTAGCAAAATTATTATCAAAATTAAGCTCAAATAACTCTATATCATAGAGTTATCACACCCCCAAACTTAAGTTTTGCTAGTCCTTGAGCAAAATGTAGAAAAGAACCTAACTTACGAAAATCAAATTCAGTTAATGAAAAATAAATATAATTACTACTACTACTACTATTACTACTACTACTACTACTACTACTACTACTACTATTACTACTACTACTACTACTAGAGATAAAGTGCACCAACTCAATGATTCTTTATAATTTCCTCAAAAGTATGTCTATCAATCATTAACCTCAGGAAAAATAAAAGTCTCATTCAGATTCATGTTTCAATTTTAATGCAAGCACATTCTCGAATGGATTTCCGTGTGTGTGTGAAATCTTTTACCAAGAATATCATGATATCCGGATGAGTTTATATCAATACAAATTTCAAATTAGTACTAGATTTTCATAAGTTTACTTTTCATCTCTCTCTCCACTAACGTAGACCAATACAAAGCTAGGGATCAATAGGATTTTATAAAGCTTGTAATGTATGGCTATGGTCAAGGTATGATAAAGGATATCAATGTGGCTCAAATCATCTTAAGCACATAATTATTTCAGGACCTATATATAAAGCTCTATTTTCCTTCTCCTAGTACACCTTTTCTTCCATATTTGAACTTTTCTTTCATCCAACACTTTTTTTTTTCACAATTTCACACCCCCAAATTTATTTTCTTTGTATTGTAGTTAGTGGGGTTATTTTTCATATTTTGAACTTTTTTTCTTCTTTTTTTTTTTTCACATCAACGTCACATTTCCACCATTTTCAACATTTAACTCAATTTATATTTCCTAAAACAATATACATGCTTAGGAGTGAGGGTTGCAAAATTAAAAATTTAATTTTAAGGCTAAGCTTAATTATTATGTAGTTAAACAAAGAAAAGGGAAATTGGGCTTAAAAGGGGTATACTAGGGATAAACATTTAACAAGGTTGGCTCTTTAGGCTCAAATGATCCAAAGATTGCCTAGATCATCTCCCTAACTAAGTATTGCCTAGGATTTCACCTTGAGAGAAAATCAAGTAAATTCTAGAACTCATGACATAATATAAAATTCTCATCAATATAAACCTTCTCTAAATATTCATAATAATTGAAAGTAAAAGATATAGTGCTCAAAATTGTGGACATCACATCCTAACAATAATAGTTAACCAAAAATTTAGCATGAATCTAAACAAAAACCTTATTCACCACAAGTTAAGAATTTAAGACAACTAGTTATCATCATTGGATAAAAAAAATCATAGAAAAAATTAGCACAACTTTACTCTCGATTCCTAAAATTTAACAAAAATAAAATTTTTTTACCAACTTTTCCTAAATTATTTATAAATCTAGATAAACATGCACATAAAATTAAATTTAAAACTTCACAAAATATTCACCATCAGAAAAATAAATTCATCTCCCCAAACTTAAACTAAACATTGTCCTCAATGTTAAAAAAAATAAAAGAAAGGTAAAGAATACTCCCCGATGATTGAATGAATTTTTGAGAAGCTCTAATCCTCCTCTTTATTGTTATCATCTTCATTGCCACTTGGAGGAATTTTTTTATTGCAAAAAAAAAATAATTAATTATTGTAGAGAAATAAATAATAAAATAACTAAAAAGAAAATAAATAAAGAGTTTTTGTTGGGTAATGGGTAAATGGGTATATGGGTTAGTGGGTAAGTAGGTAAATGGGTAGTCCAAATAAATAAAAAAAAGGATTTGGGTTAGGTTAGTGGGTTGCCCAATGTTGGCAACTTAATTAAGGGTAATGGGTAGTGGGCTAGTACAAATGTGGGGGGAATTGGGTTGCCCAATTGAGGGTGGTGGTAATTGGCAGCCCACTTCAGGGGGGGATGGCCTACCCCATAAAAGGCCTCTTTTTTTTTAAAGAGTGAGCCGCGGCTCCAAGCCTGGTGAGCCGTGGCTCATGTTCTTGGAAGCTCGCCAAGCCGCAGCTTGCCACTTTGTTTTTTGAAATTTGGTTTTTTGAAATTTTTTTTGAATTTTTTTGAATTTAAATTTTTTTAGGAATTTGCACAAAATAAAAAAAATGTTAATAATTTAATAATTAAATAAATAAAGATACCAAATAAAAGAAAGTAAGTTAGAGTGCTTGGGTTGCCTCTCAATAAATGCTTCTTTATAGTCACTAGCTTGACTTTGGTTGAGATTTAAGTTTACATGAAAAAAGCTTGAGGTATGAAAGTAGTCTTTTCCTAAGATGAGGTTATAGTGCCTTTAACTCAAGATTTGGTGCTTGCTCAACCCAAGATGGTGGAATAGGCTGATTTTTACCCGACTTCTCAAATTGAGTTCTTTTTGAATAATGCGCTATTACCATAACCTACTTATGTAAATTATCAACTGTATCTAGAAAAAGTATGGAAGGCACATATGGCTTGACTTGTGGTGATGTAGATATTTCCTCTACTTACTTAATTTCTTCATCCTGAACTTGATTGTTGGAAGTACTTCCTTGATCTACTTTATCTCCATAATCTTGAAGTCTATCATTGATGGCATTAGCTAGTTGACCCATTTGTATCTCAAGATTTCGGATTGATTCTGCCTAACTTTGAATGATGGCATTAGTCTTTGTCATGAAGGCATCTGTATTTGTCATGAATTGTATGAACATATCCTCCGTTGAAGGATTTTTCTCTAGCATAGGAGCTCTAACTTGTGACTGAAAACTATTATGGAAAATAGGCTGTGATGAATATATAGGACCATGATCATTACTCCATGAAAAATTTTCGTGATTCCATCTTGAATTGTAATTGTTAGAGTATGACTTATTTTGTTGCCCATCGAAGCTTCCATCAAATTGCATTGATTCGTAATAAGCTAGACAACAATCACCTGAATGCCTATCTCCACAAAACTCGCATGTAACAAAAGGATTTTGAAAAGCATTATCACCCTGAGTGTTAATTTTCTGAGACAAAACATCTACTTGGGTGGCTAAAACACTAATTGCATCCAATGCATAATCACTAGCAACCCTCTTAGGCACAAATTCTTCAGATGGCCACAGATAGTTCATCACCTCAATCAAAAGTATCTGAAAATAAAAAGAAAAGTTTGAAGTAAGATTAGGAATGCTTGGTATTAATATTAACAAGAAAGTATTAAAAATCAATTCCCCAGCAATAGCGCCAAAAACTTGTTGTTGAATTTTCTACTCATGCAAGTGTACATATCGCAAAGTTAATATAGATCTGAGTAGAGTGTCGATCCCATAGAAAATTGAATTAATCCTTACAGTTAACTACTAAAATTAACACACCTTAATTTTATCTAAACAATTAAAATTAAAAAGGAAAATTTAAATTAATAAACTAAAAACTAAAACTAATATATCAGCAAATTTTACTTTATTAAATGTAAATGACTACCAGACCTAAGATTATGATATCCCTAAATACTTTATCTGATTAATGTCTCTCTCTCTTAACTTAATTTAATAGATCAAGTTGCTAACCTAGAGTCCTAAATTATTTATAAGTCTCTGTCGAGTTTCTTATAAAAATATATCTCTCAATTAATTTACTATATGTCTATACAAATTAAATTAAAGAAAGATTAATTAAGTTTGTGCTCTAATCCTGACTACGTATGGCTTATAAGCGTATGTCTACCCTATGTGCAAATCAAACCACCTAATCAACTAAGTATATTCGATTATACGCTATTTTTTTCAAGGTCTACCTAAATCTCTTTTGTAAAGGTTTAACTTAAGTTTCCGCTATTTTATTCAAGGTCTACCTAAATCTCCTTTGTAAAGGTTTAACTTAAGTTTCCAATTCAATCTAATTGATGATCAAGCAATTAGAAGCATTAAGAAAAGAATAAAATAAACAACTTAAATCCATAAAACATAAGTAAAAGAGAGATAAATAATTCAGACTATATATTGAGTTCAATCATAATCTTAAATTAAAAATTTAGTTCCTCATTAAGTTATTCATCATCATTGAATAAAATATAAACATTAAAACAAAACCAAGAAAATAAGAGAATAAAAGAAATATAGAAAAACTCAAGAATTGTATTCTTGATCTTCAAATCTCCCTGAATTCTGCAAATTCTTCTTAGCTTCAATGACTTTGTAGCTTGACTCTCACTGTTAATCTAGTGTTTTTCTTATTCTTTTCTCTTTTAAGTCCTCCGGAAGGTTGTTTTTATAGGCTTTGAAGTTAGGCCAAGTTGGGTGAAGAAAGAAGTCAATTTCAGATGGGATTTACTCATCAAACTATGTAAGTCGTAGTTTTGCCAAATTAATTAACAGAAATTGTAATTGCTCTAGGACTACAGTAGTGTGTCAACTTTGACAAGATTTTTGACTATCCTACAGGCCAAACGGGGTAAATTGATAAACATAAAAGTTGTATATCTTACTCTTAGCTTTCTAATGGTTGAAGAATTGCTTCACTTGAAGCTCTGTAGAGAAAGTTATGGCCAAAATATCGAAACATATACATTGAAAGTCTGCACCTCGAAATTGCTCTCCTTTTTCCATTAAAATTCTTCTTTCAAACACATAAAAAAGCACAAATAAATCAATAACAACCTATCTTAATCATATTAACATCAAATTAACCATCAAATTAACCAAAATTAAATTGACTCACATAAAATAACTAATTTAAAATAATTAAATAAAATGTACTAATTTCTATGCATTTCTACCAAAACCTAGCCAAATTATTATCAAAATTAAGCTAAAATAACTCTATATCATAGAGTTATTAGTACCTTATCATGAACATACAGTAGCTGACACTATCATTCTGTCGATGCACTTTAGCTTTTGGTAAATGAATTTTCAATGGCATTGGCGTCAAATCCCGTGTCTTCCGGCGTGTTCTATTGAAATAACTGGCTTGGTGGCAGATGATTGGCATCATTGTCATAAGGGGTGTCATCTGAGCCGTACGAATTCCGTTATTCTTGGCATCCGAAATTCTTGCGGAGTCCACCACCTTGATCGTCCACCTCACCAAGTCGATCTTCACAATGACCCAATGCTTACCCACATTGCAAGGCGCAACGATGAAATCGACATCTTCCCATTTTTTGCCGTATGTCGGCCTCTCACCCTTCATGTACCCTTGTAACTCATCTGAAATTTCCATAGTGGCCTACGCATCTTCAGTTGGAAATGCCGTGTGCAACATATGGATGGTGTCCTGTGAACATGTATACATTAACTTACACTTAATGCAATCAAAAACTTAGTATTTACAGAATTGAAAAATTTTCAAATCAACTTACGAAGAATATCGTGTTAACTACGCATGCACAGGTATTGTATAGCTTCGACTTCGGCCTTGTCATCCGCTTACAAAGTACGTTAAGGCATACGTCTATCTGTTCACTTGTCATTTCCTTTTTGGGATCCTCTAATTTTGTGAAAAAATCAACCCTTTGATCCCCTAAGATCTTGACATTATGCCTGCGTATGTAACAAAATGAATTTCATAAGCCTTGGTGGATTAATGTTTCACTAAAAAATAATATTTGCAATGTTATTTATGAGCTTACCTCACACACTCGTCTTTCTTAAAAGCTTCGTACGCTTCAACCGTTGTGCTCTTTACATCTTGATGGCTCAATGAGGGGTCGACGTACGGGCTTATCCTGTATTTGCTCGCCATTTTCAACAATGCCCGCTTAGTTGGGTTTGAAATTTGTGCTGCACGATGATGCACATCAGATGACTTTAGTGACGACAACCGTGACCCACTAGCTTCAGGAGTGCTCTGAGGAAGATGGTCCCTTATTGCTACTACCTTGACTAATGCATCGGCCTGAGGAAGATGCTTTCCTTTAGCCATGACTGAGTGAAAGTTCCCTTCCCCTTTCACAGATGCATCGATAATTGAATCGGCCTCAAGAACAGGGTCTCCTTTAGCATCATCTGATTAAAGGGTCACATCTCCTGCCATAGCATCATCCGGATCGACTTCAAGAATAGGGTCTTTGTCAACACCAACAACATCATCGTGAATGTAAGCACTAGGTTCATTATGCTGTGCATCGTCAGCATCATTGTGGTCCTCACTAACATAGTGAAGGATCGCCCTACAGAACAACACAAATAGGAAAATCCGTTAACTCATAAAATACCACAAACCATAAACCGATAAAAAAAAATAGAACTACATCTACTAAATGTAAACGACCAATATATGAGTGAAGATAGAATAATGTACCTGTGATTTCAGGCCGTCTAGAATTTGAGCAACGACACGGTCCTCAAACGTCTACATCACCAAAGTCAATGACTGAATTGAAGCCTTCAGCTTCGACATGTCTTTTTTATACCGGTGCATGATCCGTCGCAGCTGACGCTTCGTGACAACTCCGTCATTGACTCTTGTTGAATGGGCCAATTGTAATAACATATATTACTATGTTATTCAATAATCATATATTGGATTGTTGAACATTACCTGTTAGAACTTTAATATCCTTATCGACGGCTCGTTACCACTGTGCGGTTGAGTAGGACTGATCGGTGGTTGAAGAGCTGTTGTTGCCTCCCTCAATTGCAATAATAGAAATTACTGTGTTACTTGATAAATATATGTGGATATGTTGAACATAAATCGTTAGAACCGATCTTACCGACTGGTCGTTAGCACCGTGTGTTTGAGGAGGACCTCTCAGTGGTCGAGGAGCTGTCGTTGCATGGTCCAATTGCAAACACAGATATGTTATTCGATAATCACATATGGAATTGTTGAACATAAACCATTATAACCGTCTTATCGGCTTGTCGTTAGCACTGTGAGTCTGAGGAGGACTTCTCGATGGTTATGAAGCTGTCGTCGCATGATCCAACTGCAAACACAGATATGTTATTCGATAATCACATATGAAATTGTTGAACACAAAATGTTAGAATAGTTTTTTCTGGATCTTCACTGCCATTGCCATGGTCGTCACCTTCCTTCATCAACTTGGGGCCTGACAGCTCATCGACTCTAGCAGCAGTGATGCGCCTTCGCTTTATGGCACCAGTGGCTCTTTTCTGCTTCAAGTTTCTCCTATTTTCCCTCACATTTAAGCCCCGATTCGCTTGATCCTCCATGTGCCCTATTGGCACGTATTGGCGGCCCTCAGATAACGAGACATTGATGTCCACAAAATACTCTTGGCTGGCCTCATCTAGGGTGGGCTCCAAGGTCTTGACTGCCCACAACTACAAAATAGGGATTGTGATTAAATTTTTGAAAATATTATTATACAAATTCACAGCAAAAATTAGTAGCTGTTCACTCACCTGCTGAGATGACTCCAACATCTCAACTACCTTGTAGAAGTTTTTTGGCTTCTGGTTGCATTACCATTTGCACATGCGTGGGTAGACGTTGTCCTTCAGAGTAGAGGGGGCAACTATCTTTTGTAAGGCTAGAATTACCTCCATTGCCCAGAACTACAAGTCAAATGTAACCATATTAGACCGTGAATGATAAACGAGTGTAACCATAAATTATTATGTCAAAAAGAAAATGAAAAATGTTACGTTATAATACTTGTATCACCCACATGAATTCGTAAATGTTGTACCATAAATGATCCTTCTGCACGTTAGAGGTACGCACTTTGAACCCTTTCAAAAGGTAATCCAAGGTCAGCCTTCAAACATAGTGACCCCATGGGAAGACATTCCAAGCATCGATGTCCTCCACCAATGACAAGAACCAAGGCGTCACCTGTTTACGGTAGTCTTGACCAAATAAAATGTAATTCACGATCAAGATGAGTGCCATCTTGGTCGCCTCTCCCGATTGCTGAAAGTTGCCTCCATGGAACATATCAAGCAACGTCTACAGCTTAACGCTTTGCTGCACGTTCCAATATCATGCATGAATTTCGTTCGTAACAACCTCGTACGGTCATGTGAACACATCTGGCATTCGACCAAACTTCAGTCCAGTGATAAGGTAGAACTCCTACTTTGATATGTGCGCCTTGCTTTTGCTAATGGCAAACCATAGCTCATGCTCCATTGAATCTGTCACAGATATTTGACGAATCATGATGTTATGTAAGAGACCAACGGAGAAGTAGCCTTGTGGATATACGTCCAGCAACATTCCGAAGCACGTATGCTTCATTGCATCGTACTCTTTTTTCTCTTGGAGAGTTTTGTTGATGTAATGTAGTTGCGACCACTTATAGTGGGTGTTAATAGAGACATTGAACGACCAATTCTCCCTCAGCACAATAAGCAAACTGTCAAGATCCTCATACTGTCTACACTGTATCTGCAAAACATGGCACACATGCGCAAGTGAGTTAACCCATAATGTTGTAACACGCCATGCATATAACGTAAAATGTTGTAACACGCCATGCATATAATGTAAAATGTTGTAACACGCCATGCATGTAACATAAAATGTTGTAACATGCCATGTATATAATGTAAAATGTTGTAACACACCATGCGTATCAAGTCAAATGTTGTAACACGCCAAAGCTGACACGCCAATCACTATAATTATTGTGTCCTTAAATGAATTGGCCTAAAATACCCATGGCGTGTGACACGCCAATCAGTGTAATTACTGACTCGTTACATAAACTGCCTTGAAATAACCAATATCGTGATATGTTAAAAACCCCAAAAAGCAGTTAACCCACTACACACCATATCTATTGTAGTTCAAAACTTTGGTACGACCATAAAACCGCGAAGAAAACAGTTTAAGCATAACAATTGAAAAAGATTGAAAAAACACGAACATATCACAAAAACCCAGCAAAAAATTAACGAACAAAAAAACGTTTTAAAATTTTTATTTTCAAACGGACTGACCTCTTCACTGATAACTGACATTGTTGTTGTGGTGTCGTCAAGCTTGCAAAGAACAAAGTCGAACACTTTGGTGCCTTAGGGAATGAGGAATGAATCAAATCAATCTTTCTGAGTTCCTTCACATAGATGTTTGCAATTTCTGAAAAATATTTAATTAAATGAAATGGCCTCATAATTTCCTCTATAAATATTCATCTATTCATTGAATTCATTCAGTGGGAGTCCAATCGGTTTCCTCATTATTTGCTTTTTTTTTTCCTTTTTCAAATCATGTCGTGTCACATGTTCAAGCCATGCCGTGTCACACACTCTAAACACTGCCGTGTCATAGATCTCTATGGAGTTTGACAAACTCTGAACGCTGGCGTGTCACAGATTCGCTCCATGGCGTGTCATAAACTCTGAACGTTGGCGTGTCACAGATTCCTTCCATGGCGTGTTACAAACTCTGAACGCTAGCGTGTCATAGATTCCCTCTATGGCGTGTCACAAACTTTGAACCTTGCTGTGTCACAGATTCCCTTCATGGCGTGTCACAAACTCTGAACCCTATCGTGTCACAGATTTCCTCTATGGTGTGTCCCAAACTCTAAACGCTGGCATGTCACAGATTCCCTCCATCGTGTGTTACAAACTCTGAACCCTGTCGTGTCACAGATTCCCTCCATGGCGTGTCTCAAACTCTGAACGCTGGCGTGTCACAGATTCCTTCCATATCGTGTCCCAAACTCTGAACGCTGACCTATCACAGATTCCCTACATGACGTATCACAGACTCTGAATCTTGCCGTGTCACATATTCCTTTCATGGCGTGTCACAAACTCTAAACCCTACCGTGTCATAGTTGTGTAACACATTCCCACCACGTCGTGTCACACATTCTCAACATGCCGTTTCACAAACTCTAAACCCTGCCCTGCCACAGCAGTGTCACATATGGCCTGCTGTAGATGACCATTTTGTGCTTTAGATTCACATCTTTCTCCTTTTGATTCACCACCGTATCAAGGATTTATGGTTTCACATCATTCTCCAAGCTTTCGATTCATCATGACCGGTTCTTCATTCGGTTTAATATCACTCTTCTTCTATTATCTGAATGCCATATCCGAAATCTTGAAAAATCATCTCATGCAACATTATTTTGTTTTGCACCAGCTTCGCGAAAAAAAAAATGTATGTTTTGCACAAAATTAGATGTTCTCAAATTTTTTACATATTTATTTTCCCATTTTCCACCTATTTGAGAGTAAGCGTCAACGAAGATGGCTCATTAAGGGCATTTTTGTCACAAAATCTATTCTCGTGGCTAAAAATAGTTAAAATTATTTAGAGACTTATTTTCAAAAACAAGTTATTTTTAAGGGCTAAAAAAAAAATTTCCCTTAAAAAAAATCACCCAATGAGTATCAACATTTTGTTTGTATTTTACCAATTTAAACTCGGCGTTGACAATGGGAAAACTTTAAAATTTCGTCTTAATGGTTGTAATGTCGACATTCTTTCAACACCTCTAGCTGTTGTCAAGATCTCAAAGTCTTCGGGCATGGTTGTCTCATAAATTTGCAAATACTCGTATTTTTCATTTAGGAAATCCTTTCAAGTTGCAGCTAATACATTGAAAGATGGGCTCATTATTTTCCGTCATTTACAAATTAAAAGCCACAGAGGGTTCATTCTTCACTATGAGTTGACCATACCTTTCCTGCCTCTGTCATCAATTCATCAGACTTTTGCCTAGTTCTTCTATATAAACATCTCTAAACATCGCTCTTTCTTTTACTTAGAATTCTGTTTTCTGTTCCAACCATGAACAACTTTAAGCAAACCCAGCTCTTGACATTGCTTTGCTTTCTTTTCATCCTACTCCCTTCCATAGCACGAGGGGAGTGTACGTGTGAACCTGAAGATGAAGATCGCAATAAGCCTCTAGCGCTCAAATACAAAATGGCTGCTATAGCTTTGATTCTTGTTGCTGGAGCCATAGGAGTTTGCTTTCCCCTGCTTGGAAAAACTATCAAGGCTTTACGTCCAGAAAATAATTTATTCTTCATAATCAAAGCCTTTGCAGCCGGTGTGATATTGTCGACAGGGTTTATCCACGTTCTTCCTGATGCTACTGAGAGCTTGACATCTCCCTGCCTCAATGAAAATCCTTGGGGGAAGTTTCCGTTCGCCGGATTGGTGGCTATGGCTTCTGCGATTGCTACATTGATGGTTGATGCATTTGCTACTTCTCACTATACCAAGTCTCACTCTAATGAGACCCAACAGATTGACGGCGATGAGGAGAAAACAGGGGAACATGAAAGTCACGTGCATGCTCATACTCATGCAACTCACGGCCATGCTCATGGCTCAGTTTCTTTGGTTGATCGCTCCGGTTCATCTGAGCTTCTTCGACATCGAGTAGTATCTCAGGTAATTTTGTATAACTAACAATGTCTAAGCTTTTTCTGCTTAAAAAAATCATATGGGAGGAAATTGGTGGAAGTAATTTTACATTCTTTTCTTTGGCTTAAGTCTTAAGATATGAATAGCCATCAGACTGATATTTGATCAAATTTCAATATATGGAAATTAATCTGGGATTATTAGTATTAATTTTGACAATATATATATATATATATATATGTTTTGTAGGTTTTGGAGTTGGGGATTGTGGTGCACTCTGTGATAATAGGGATATCTTTGGGTGCTTCTGAAAGTCCAAAGACCATAAAGCCTTTGGTGGCTGCACTGACCTTTCACCAGTTCTTTGAGGGTATGGGACTTGGTGGATGTATTTCACAGGTAATATATCTTAATCCTACGTTTTAAAATTTTAAGGAACCTTAGTAAATTTCTACCAAACTTTGTTGTACATGATTGATGATGTTTTGCTAAAACAATAGTATTTTGTAGTGGTCAAGACCGTTAAATTCATATTTGGTTTTTCTATCTCTTCTTTCTTTGAAGGTCTCTTTCTGAATAAAGTGAATTGAAGCTTCCATTATCTAATTTTTGGGACAGTATTTATTATTATAATCAATTAGTTTGCTGGGAACAATTTCTTTCATACTCCTTGTTCGGGTAATTCCTTCGCTGATTCTCTTGCCAAAGAAGGTGAAGGTGTGAGACTTGATCAACCTCTCATTCTGCTCTCTTAATTGTTTGGGTTCTGTCCTTTGTTTGTTTCTCTTTTCTGCCTCGGCTGATTTTGAAGTTCTTTGATGCTCTGTCTCCTGCTTTCGCTAAGTTCTCTATGCTTTTTTAATCCAGTTCTTTGTGTCTCTGCTGCTTTGCTGGTCTGTGATTGCTCCTTTGCTGCCCCTAGGACTTCCTTCTCTACTGAATGACGTCGATGGTTGCTGGCTTTTGTTTGCTGCCTTCTGGCTCCTTGGTTTTCGTTTGCTCTATTGTTCTTCTGCCTCCTGCTCTCTTTGTTCCTCTTGCAGAGAATTTTTTGTTTTTTATTTCTAGTGATGCTTATTCCCTTTGCTGGCGAGATGCGCTTTCATCTCCTTGTTTCTCCTTCTCTTCTCAGTGTTATTTTGTTTTCTGATATTTTCTTTGATCAGATCTTATATCTTCTGATACTTAATAAATTCTTCTGATCTTTACCTTAAAAAAAAAAAAAAACACTTTCAATCAAATTGTTCTGTTGCTTCTTTTGTAAATGAATGACCTGTCACATGTTGGAGAGTGTATAGGGTTTTGTATAGATGATAGAATCACCGGGACACACGGTTGCTATGAGATGTGGATAGGAATGGGCCAGGGTTATCCTGATCTCACAGGCAACCTGATGTGAGAAGTTTTTTCTGTTTTGTAAGTACTTCTGTCATGGCACTGCAGGTCCAGTGTCTGTTACAATTACCATGAAATGGTAGATTTTTTGTAAAGCTGCTATTTATGAAATGAAATTGCCTTTCAAAAAGAAAATAGTAGCTTATTTTGAATGGAGCACAAGGCATTGAATCAACCCTGAAGTGTTTTTTTTTTCTTTCTTGTGTGTCTATGATGCATATTTTAAGTTACCGAATTAATTCTCATAGTATTAATTTTGTAAGCAGACAAAATTATAGGTGTATGAGTTTGTTTTAATTACTCTGTAATATTTTTGTAGGCAAAATTCAAGTCTCGGGCTGTTGCAGTCATGGCACTCTTTTTCTCTCTTACAACCCCAGTTGGCATTGCCATAGGAATAGGGATATCAAATATGTATCATGAGAGCCGCCCCACTGCTCTTATTGTTGAAGGAATCTTCAACGCCGCATCAGCTGGGATCTTAATATATATGGCGCTGGTCGATCTTCTTGCTGCTGATTTCATGAATCCAAAATTGCAAAACAATGGAATGCTTCAAGTAGGAGCCAGTGGTGCTCTTCTCCTTGGGTCTGGTCTTATGTCTCTCCTGGCTATATGGGCTTAAAGCTGTGATACGCAAATTCTCTACTTTTGTTTCTTTTAATTTCAATTTTTCCTTTATAAAGTTCAAATCACAAAGTCAAATGGTATATACATCATGACATGAATTTATTATATAATTTTGTATACACTTCAAAATGTATGATTTTGCTCAAAACAAATAGTTGCACCTCATCTTTTTGCATATAAAGTTGTACTTAAATTACAAAGCCGGCAGATTTATTTAAGGAGTGACAACACAAGGTACTGTTGGCTTGGAATACATGCACTGGAAGTAGCTTAACTATCATTATTATCATGGGAAAGGGTTTGTATCACTCTGCAGAATTGCATAAAAGAATTTTTGTTTGAATCTGGTGAATCGTAACTCTGAAATCTCCAAACCCAAAAATTCAAAAATTTTAAAAAACTCTCTGCTAATTTTATCGTCTCCACTTCCTTGTGTTAATTCTTGACTAATGAACAAGTATTTATACTCGTTTTAATGTTGATCTTGGATTAGGATTTTCTTTCTATTTTAAAATTTGAATTTCAAAAATTACTCCATTTGGTTGTTCATTCAAATCTTTGCTTATCATTATCTTTCTTTTTTTTTTCAACTTTTTCTTTATTATTATTTATATTTTCTGTTTTTGTTATTTTTTATTCTTTTCAGTTTTTATTTTTTTAAATTTTATCATTGAGACAAAACTGAACAAATGAGGTGTTGACAACTACGTCATCATTTAGTACCATGTGGAATTGTCATGTAAGCAAATCTATCACGTCATCACCTCTAATGGTAAAATTGATCGACGTTAAGAGAAAGATTAAATTGTTTTAATTCTTAAAATTAAAGATTAGATTTTGAATAAAAAGACTAAATTTACGAAAATTCATGAATACAGGAACTATTTGGGTACTTTGACCATATATCATAATATGAATTTATTATATAATTTTGCCTAAATTTCAAAATGTATGATTTTGCTCGAACCACATAGTTGCATCTCATCTTTTTGCATTTAAAGTTGTACTCAAGTTATAAAACCGACATATTTATTAAAGGAGTAACAAACACAAGGCATTGTTGGCTTAGATTTACATGCAATGGAAGTACCTTGGCTCATAGTTTTTAATATTATTCAATATGTATCACACGATACAGTATGATATTAATAAAAAGTGATATGCATTAATAATTATGTCGTATTTGATCAACTATCGAAAGCGTATTGTGTGACACACAATACATATTTTACTATATGATATTTTACTATATGGGGCACATCGTACAATACAGTTGATACATTTTGATAAGCTTAATTTTAACTAATTGTTAAAAATAATTTTATTTATTTTTTTGTGTTAAAAAATGAAAAACAAATTTTTATGAGTTTTAAAGTTTAAAATTTCGATTTCAAACAAAAAATAGTAAGAAAATCAAATATTCCCTTTTAGGTAAAATACCCCCATTCCTTAAGTTTTCATTAAAATTACACGAAGATCCATTAGTTTTCAAAATGGACATTCCGACCTAAACGTCTAAACAGTATTAATATTAAATATGAAATGTCTAAAATGCCTTTTCTCTTTTTTCTTTGTTTTCTTTTTCTCTTAGGTCGACCGATAACGTCCTTTGCACCTACTGACCACCAACATTCCCTTGGAGAGCACCAGTGCTCCCTTAGGGAGCCATAAATTGGGTTCCCCAAGGGAAGCATTGGAGCTCCTAAAGGAGCACTAGATTTGGAGTTTTTTTTTTTAAATTAATAAAATTATATAATAGTAATTTTTAAAAACAATAAAAGATAAATTTATCTTTTTAATATTATCATGTCATCATATTGACGAAAATGCCAACGATTGACTAACGGTTTGGTCTATGTGTCTAGTGAAAGATTTTTTTTTGAGACGAAGTGCCAATTTCGAAAATTAATGGATCTCTGTGTAATTTCAGTTACAACTTAGGGGTAGGGGTATTTTACCCTTTTCCTTTTGATTTCAATTGGTTTTTAATTTTTAATTAATAAATTAATATGAAAAATGTATATTTTATTTAAAAATTAATATTATAAAGAATATATTGAGAGTTTAAATTAACAAATAATTATCTTTTCAATTTATATCTTATAATCTTCAATTATATCAAAAAAATATAATACTTTTAAATTTTATTTATTTTACATGTATAATGCAATTTATAATTAATTTTATAATTTTTTACCATATTTTACGATACAATACTCGATACTAAAAAATAAAATTTCAATACATGATAACTATCTTGATTTAACAATTATACTTTAGTTATGATTATAGTCATGAGAAAGGGAAAATGACAATGACGGGCTTTTTTTATAACAATTAAAATGTTGACTTATCACACATGAATATAAATATATATATATATATATATATATATATTTATAATTATATTCATGTGTGATAAGTCAACATTTTAATTGTTATAAAATAAAAAACCAATTATATATGTTAACATCATGTATGAAAATTTCCCACTTAAGTTTGGCTTTGACTTTGAGCTCTCTAATTCTTAATGAAGGTTATGTCGACATTCTTTCAAAACATTGCATATATATATTGACAGATTAAGTCATTGCCTCATAAACAACTTTGGTATTACAACTTGCAAAAATGCATTATTCACGAGCTACCAAAAAATGGATGAAAGTCCAAAGACCATAAAGCCTTTGGTTGCTGCACTGACCTTTCATTAGTTTTTTGAGGGCATGTGACTTGGTGGATGCATTTCGCAGGTGATACGCTAATCCCATGAAGTGCAAAATTTTCTGTTATGTGGTAGACCTTCGATACACATGAATGCCACTTGCAAAAAAATATTATCAACATGTAAAAAGTTCAATTCCAAACAACTTTGTTGCACCTAAGCAATTAAAATGCCATTGACCTTTTCCTAAAGCTGCACCACTACAAGCTTGTTTATAGTTCTCAAGCTGTGAAGGTTAAATTCATCATAGCATTCAATAGCTTATGACTTTCCTCTTAATCTTAAATGCGCTTCGTCATCTGCGGGTCTGTGAGTAGTTTGCAGCAGAAAAAATGGCTAACAACTAGCTACTTTCCATTAATTCTAATTCGGAGCTAAGAAGGAAATCTCATAGGATGCATAAGCTAATTTTTGGGATAGTTTTATATACTTTTCCATCTGAGTTTATGGTCCTGTTAAACGGTAATGAAAGGGGTTGGTGGGAGCACTTTTTATAAGAGCTTATTATAAATAGGGGAATTTATAAGGGAAAATTTTTTTTTAGCTCTTAAAAATAACGTGTTCTTATAAATAAGCCTCCAGATGATTTTAATTGTTTTTAGTCAAAAGAATAGATTTTGGGACAAAAATGCCCTTAATGAGCCATCTTTTGAATTATGGTCCAACTGCAAACACAGATAATTATTTTCCTTAAAAACATACATTTTTTTTTTCACGAAGCTTTTGCAAAACAAAATAATGTTGTATGAGATGGTTTTTTAGAGATTTTGGACATGACATTCAGATAATAAGAGAAGAGTGATATTAAACCGAACGAGAAACCGGTCGTGATGAATCGAAAGCTTAGAGAATGATGTGAAACCAGAAATCCGTGATACGGTGGTGAATCGAAAGGAGAAAGATGTGAATCCAAAGCACAAAATGGTCGTGCTACAGCAGGCCATATGTGAGACGGTTGTGGTAGGGCAGGGTTTAGAGTTTATGAAACGACATGTTGGGAATGTGTGACACGACATGGTGGGAATGTGTGGTAGGGCTGTGACACGATAGGGTTTAGAGTTTGTGACACGACATGGTTGGAATGTGTGACACGGCTGTGACACCCATGGTGGGAGTGTGTGACACGGCTATGACACATGTTGGGAATGTGTGACACGACATGGTGGGAATGTGTGGCAGGGCTGTGACATGATAGCGTTCAGAGTTGGTGATACGCCATGGAGGGAATCTGTGACACGCCAGCGTTCAGAGTTGGTGACACGCCATGGAAGGAATCTGTGACATGCCAGCGTTCAGAGTTGGTGACACGCCATGAAGGGAATCTGTGAGACGCCAGAGTTCAGAGTCGTGACACGCCATGGAGGGAATCTATGACATGTTAGCGTTCAGAGTTTGTCAGACTCCATGGAGATCCGTGACACGGCATGGCAATTGATGGGTGACACAACATGGTTTGAAAAAGGAAAAAAAATTGGGCAAATAATGAGGAAACCGATTGGACTTCAACTGAATGAATTCACTAAATGAATATTTATAGAGGAAATTGTGAGGCCATTTCATTTTAATTAAATATTTTCCAAAAATCACAAACATTTGTGTTCTTCCTCATTCCTCATTCCCAAATATAGCAGGGTGCTTGACTTTCTTCTTTGCAAGCTTGACGACACCACAACAATAATGTCGATTATCAGTGAAGAGGTTAGTCAGTCTGAAAATAAAACTCATTTTAAAACTTTCTTCTGTTCGTTAATTTTTTGCTGGGTTTGTGTGATATGTTTGTGTTTTTTCAATCTTTTTCAATTGTTATGTTTAAACTGTTTTCTTCTCGATTTTATGGTCGTACCAAAGTTTTGAACTACAATAGATATGGCGTATAGTGGGTAAATTGCTTTTTGGGGTTTTTAGCCTGTCACAACATTGGTTATTTTAAGGCAGTTCGTGTAACAGGTCAGTAATTACACTGATTAATGTGTCACATGTCATGGGTATTTTAGGTCAGTTCGTGTAAGGACACAATAATTATGGTGATTGGCGTGTCAGCGTTGGCGTGTTACCACAGTTTACGTTATATGCATGGCGTGTTACCTCAGTTTACGTTATATGCATGGTGTGTTACCATATTTTACCTTATATGCATGCCGTGTTACCACAGTTTACGTTATATGCATGGCGTGTTACCACAGTTTACGTTATATGCATGGCGTGTTATCGCAGTTTACGTTATATGCATGGCGTGTTATCGCAGTTTACGTTATATGCATGGTGTGTTACCATATATTACGTTATATACATGGCGTGTTACCACATTCTACGTTATATGCATGACGTGTTACCACAGTTTACGTTATATGCATGGCGTGTTATCATATTATGGGTTAACTCACTCGTGCATGTGTGTCATGTTTTGCAGATGCAGTCTAGACAGTATGAGGATCTTGACAATTTGCTTATTGTGCCGAGGGAGAAGTGGGCATTCAATGTCGCTATTAACACCCACTGTAAGTGGTCCTAACTTCGTTACATCAACAAAACCTTCCAAGAGAAAGGGGAGTATGATGCAGTGACGTGTACTTGCTTCGGGTTGTTGCTGGAGGTATGTCCGCAAGGCTACTTCTCTACTGGTCTCCTGCATAACATCATGATCCCTCAAATCACTGTGACAGATTCAATAGAGCATGAGCTATGGTTTGCGATTGGGAAAAGCAAGGCACACATATCAAAGTAGGAGTTTTGCCTTATCACCGGACTGAAGTTTGGTCGAATGCCGGATGTGTTCACACGATTGTATGAGGTTGTTGTGGACAAAATTCATGTGCGATACTGGAACGGCAGTAGAGCGTTAAGCTGTAGGCCTTGCTTAATACGTTCCACGGAGGTAACTTTTAGTGACCAGGAGACGCGACCAAGATGGCACTCATCTTAATCACGAATAACATTTTGTTTGGTCAAGACTACCGTAGACGGGTGATGCCTTGGCTCTTCTCGTTGGTGGAAGACATCGACGCTTGGAATGTCTTCCCATGGGGTCACTACGTTTGAAGGCTGACCTTGGACTACCTTTTGAAGGGGTTCGAAGTGCCTTCCTCGAAGGTGTAGAAGGCTTATTGACGGTACAACATTTACGAATTCGCGTGGGTTATACAAGTACTGTCACGTAACATTTTTCATTTTCCTTTTGACATAATAATTTATGGTTACAATTGTTTATCATTTACGGTCTGATAATGGTTACATTTGACTTGCAGTTCTGGGCAATCGAGGTAATTTCGACCTTGCGAAAGATAGTTGCCCCTTTTGCTCTGAAGGATGTCTACCCACGCATGTGCACATGGCAATGCAACCAGAAGCCAAAAGACTTCTATAAGGCAGTTGAGATGTTGGAGTCATCTTAGCAGGTGAGTGAACAACTACTAATTTCTACTGTGAATTTGTATAATAATTTTTCCTAAAATTTAATCACAATCCCTATTTTGCAGTTGTGGGCAGTGGAGACCTTGGAGCGCACCCCGGATGAGGCTAGTCGGGATTATTTTGTGGACATTGATGTTTTAGTTATTTGAGGGCCACCAATACGTGCCAATAGAGCACATGGAGGATCAGGCTGATTGGGGCTTAGGTGTGAGGGAAAAGAAGAGAAACTTGAAGTATAAAAGAGCCACCGGTTCCATGAAGCGGAGGCGCATCGCCTCTACTGTCGTTGATGAGTTTTTGATCCTCGAGTTGATGGGGGAAGGTGACCACCATGGCAATGACAGTGAAGAGCCGGTAAGAACGGTTCTAAAGGTTTGTGTTCAATAATTTCGTATGTGATTATCGAATAACATATTTGTGTTTGCAATTGGATCATGCAACGACAGCTCCACAACCACCGATAGATCCTCCTTAGACTCACAGTGCTAATGAGAAGCCGGTAAGGATGGTTATAACGGTTTGTGTTCACCAATTTCATATGTGATTATCAAATAACATATTTGTGTTTACAGTTGGATGATGCGGCGACAGCTTCTCAACCACCAATCGGTTCTACTCAACCACAAAATGGTAATGTCACGACTCGGAACCTCCTTCTGGCCCATAACAACCATCGCGATGTTTGGATTGATACTTATTGCCCGAAATACCAATCGAAACCCCACAAGGCTTACATATCAGTTTTAAACAATTGTCAGTCGTTTCCGACTCAAGTAAATCAAAAGACAAAAATATAACATTTTTATATAAAACAATATTTATAGAAACACGTGTAAGTAATCTTTTATAACTTAGAAGTAAAATAAATTCATACATACAATAATTTACAAAGTTATAATGTACAATAATAATTACAATGACAAATGACCCATAAATACACCAAGTGTTGGTGATAGTAACGTACTGTCTGTGTGATAGAGGGGTCAACTGGAATCCTTAACAAAATTGAGTATCTACAAGCTACCACGAGCCTGAAATATTTGGAAAGGAGGTGGGTGAGATTTTGCAATCCCAATGAGTAAACAGACATTATCATAAATATCTAAAGGCAAGTAACATGGAGGCAAGTTTAAACAACAAATTACAAACCATTTCATAAAGTTTTCAATTTATTTCTTAAACCATAAAATATTTGTAATTTACCAAAACAGTTGTTAAGGCTTATAACTTTTATTAAAAACAGGACTTAAGCCAAAACTAGTCCTCGGGGATACCTTGACAGAGGTATCTAACTGAGTCCGCCAAGGTTGTTAAGATATTTACATGTTAAACACGTGTTTATTTTTAAAACAAGCCGTTCCTTGGCGTTGGGCGAGTTACACATTCATGTGGGGGTTCGACGTGAAGTGAGCTCTAACACTACCCCGGGAGTTACCCTCCTCGCTTCTACAATCGGAGTAACTATATAACTGGGTTTACCGTGCCCCTTTAATAGGCAGTCCACGGAAACCCGTCACTGCAGTGACTAAACCCACCAATTTTAATAAAATTTCGACAGTATAACGTGACTTTTATTTATTTACCCAGCCTGCATAGTAAAAGACAGCTTACATAAATTCCCAATGCAATTATAAAATATAGCCACATATACTCATATATCATAAGCCATTCATAGAAAAATATATTTTTCAAAACAATTGGCAGCCTCCAATTACTCAATTTCATGATTAAAAGTTTTTTATTTCAGATAATCAACACAATGTATTTATTTGGCACATTTATTTCTAAAACATCAAAAGTCCCATTTTAATCTCATTTTCATTTCATAAAATCCATGAAGAGCATTTTTAAATAAACTCTAGATAATTTACAATAATAATAGGTTTAGTCACCGTTTGTACAAATTAAATGCTTCCTAGGTGCCCCGATCACTGTTCGTCGGGTACGACTTCCTTGCCTTTACCGGAAGGCTCTCCTCCTAGACACATTGCAAAAGTTACACAATTCACCACATTGATGCTAAATCACTATATAATTGACTTAAATCCTATACTAATGCATGGTATGAAATGCAATAGCCTAAAACGGCTTAAACGCAATATTAACCTATTTTTGGTACTTTACCCGATAAATTGCTAACGCGCTCCATTTTAGCTCTAAATTGTCCCATTTTCTCTCCAACATTTCTAACCATTAAATATCAGCCAATAACTCACTAAAATCACCAAAATCAGCTCACTTTCCTCCTTGAAAAATTCGGCAAAAAATGGGACATTAATTCGGTAAATCTTCCACTTTGTTTTTCTATCACATTTAACCATTTTTCATCATTTTCTCTTCATTTCTCTTAGAATAAAAATCAGTTCATCATCATTGTACATCATTGAACATTCAGCCAAGAGTGGGTATTGTGAAAATTTCATACTTTCTTGCCCAATTTGATTTCTATACACATTTAACTAACTAAAACTATCAATTTAACTAAAAATCAAAACATAAAAATTTCAAATTCCTCCCCCTTGAATTTCGTCCAGCCCTTGATATCACTTTTTGATCTCTCTCCTCAAGCATGCTAAATGGGAACAAAGGCATAAGAAAGGTAGAAATCAAGCTAAAGTCAAAAAATCTTACCGTTAGACACGTAAACGGTCGAAAAACGCGATTTTCCCTTTGAATTTTCTAGTTTTCCTTTGGTTTTTCTCTTTTCTTCCTTTCCTCTCTATTTTCTCTCTTGTTCTCTCCTTATGGCCGGCCATCACTTAATATGGGTTTAAATGGGTTGACTTTTCATTAAAATAATATTAAATCATTAAAAAGTGCCATGTGTCACTTTCTCATTGGCCCGTTTTTAAAATTTCATCCATTAAACTTTTATTTTTCACCACTTGAAATACCATAGTTATTCATACAAAAAATAAATAAATCCTATAATTTTGACAAGTTTTGGGTGGTGAAAATTACGGTTTTTACCCCGAGATGATAAAATTACCGTTTTGCCCCTATGTTCTGAAAATTGTCGAAATTGAAAATTTTCACTCCCTATCATTAAATTATACTCCAAATAGTTAATCGTGATCAAAAATTTCACTCCATGATCAAATTATTATCTTAGGTGGCAAAATGACGATTTTGCGCCTAAACATCAAAATTTCTAATTTTTCCCCAAATGAACCCTCGAACTCCGAACAATCATTTTTAGTCATTCCTGGACTGTGAAATATTAAATTTCATCCTACGATTCTTATTTGAACTAGTTCGAGGTTAAATCAACTAAAGTGTACCGTTAGGTACAATATCAGGTTTCGTCTATTCTTAGGACTTTCCTAGCATAATAACATGCTACTCAGTGCATGTATGTCATGACATGTATTTATAGGGTTAGGTTTTACAGGTAATGAGCCACCGGTAAGAATATTAAAGTTCTAACAGGTAATGTTCAACAATTCCATATTTGATTATTGAATAATACAGTAATCTATGTTATTGCAGGTCACCCAGTCAACAAGAGTTAATGACGGAGTAGTCATGAAGTGTCAGTTGCGACAAATCATACACCGGTATGAAAAAGACATGTCGGAGCTGAAGGCTTCAATTCAGTCATTGACTCTGGTGATGCAATTGTTTGAGGACCCTGTTGTTGCTCAGATTCTAGACGGCCTGAAATCACAGGTATGTTATTTTATCTTCGCTCATATATTGGTCATTTACGTTTAGTAGGTGTAGTTCTATTTTTTGTTCTCGGTTTATGGTTTTTGGTATTATATGAGCTAACAGATATTCCCATTTGTCTCGTTATGTAAGGCGGTCCTTCATCTGAGGGTGCTGGTGAAGACCACGATGATGTTAATGATGGGCACGATGATGAACCTGGTGTGCACATTCATGATGACGTTGCTGGTACTGAGGGTGACCCTGTTTTTGAGGACGATTCGGTTATCGATGCATTTGCGAGAGGGGAGGGGGACCTTCACTCAGTCTTGGTGGAAGGAGAGGATCTTTCTTAGGTTGATGCATTAGTGGAGCCAGCAGCAGGAGGGGACCATCTTCCTTAGAGCACTCCTGAAGCTAGCAGCTCATTGTTGTCATCACTAGAGTCATCTGATGTCCATCATCATGCAGTAGAAATTTCAGACCCAACTGAGTAGGCTCAGGTGAAAATGGCGAGCAAATACAAGGCAAGCCCGTACGTTGACCCCTCAGAGAGCCGTTGGGATGTAAAGAGCACAACCGTTGAAGCGTACGAAGCTTTCAAGAAAAATGAGTGCGCGAGGTAAGCTCATAAATAACATTACAAATATTTTTTTTTAATGAAACATTAATCCACCAAGGCTTTTCAAACTCATTCTGTTACATATGCAGGTGTAACGTTGGGATCTTAGGGGATTAAGTGGTTGACTGTTTCACAATATTAGAGGATCCCAAAGAAGAAATGACTAGTGAACATATAGACGCATGTCTCAACGTACTTTGTAAGCGGATGATAGGGCCTAAGTCGAAGCTGTACACTACTCGTGCATGCATGGTTGACACAATATTCTTCGTAAGTTTATTTGAAAATTTTTCAATTATGAAAATACTAAGTTTTTAATTGCATTAAGTGTAAGCTAATGTATACATGCTTCACAAGACACCATCCATATGCTACACACCTCATTTCCAATTGAAGATGCCTGGTCGACTATGGTAATTCCCGATGAGTTGAGGGCGTACGTGGAGGGTGAGAAGTCGACATACGGGAAAAAATGGGAAGATGTCGATTTCATCCTTGCACCTTGCAATGTTGGTGGGCATTAGGTGGTAGCGAAGATTGACTTAGTGACATGGACGATCAAGGTGGTGGACTCCTCAAGAACTTCGGATGCTAAGGATAACTGAGTGCGAGCGGCTCAGATGACACCTCTTACGACATTTATGCCAATCATCTACCACCAAGCCTGTTATTTCAACAAAACACGTCGAAAGACACGAGATTTGACCCTGATGCCATTGGACATTCATTTGCCAAAAGCTAAAGTGCATCAGCAAGATGATAGTTTCAGCTACGGTATGTTCATGATAGGGTACATTGATGATATCTTGCAATCAGAATCGATCAGAGTTAAGCAGAATATGATTGCAAATATGAATCGCTAATATGCTTTAGAAATTTTTTCTAGCAGTTGTGAGAGCGAACCCTGAACATATCGGCCCTTGTATGTACATTTTTTGTATATACAATTAATTTTATTAATTTTAATATTTGTTTATTTTATATATTACTTTTTCTTTCTTAATTCAAACGCAGTGCCTTTAAATTTTAATACTGCAACCACATGGCGTGTCACACAATTCGGGCATGGCATGTCACCCCTAAAAACTGGAACAAGTCAGCGTGTCACGTCAAGTATTTTGCTCCATTCAGTGTGTCACCACAATTGGGGCATGCCGTGCACCCCACAATACAGCAAGAAGTTAGTGGGTCACCATAGAAATCTGCATGCACTCAATGTGTCATGCCAAGTTTCTAGTTCCACTCAGTGTGTCACCACAAGATGGGGAGTGCCGTATCACCCCACAATACAACAAGAAGTTAGCGTGTCACCATAGAAATCTACATGCACTCAGCGTGTCACGCTAAGTATCTGGTTCCACTCAACGTGTCAGCCCAAGATGGGGCGTGCCATGTCACCTCACATTATTGCAAGAAGTCAGTTTGTCACTACAGAAATCTGCATGCCCTGAACGTGTCATGCCAACAATCTGGTTCCACTCAGTGTGTAAAACGACCCTATAAACACATGTCATGACGTACATGCACTGAGTAGCATGTTATTACGCTAGGAAAGTCCCTAAGAATAGACGAAACCTGGAATTGTACCTAACGGTGCACTTGAGCTGATTTAACCTCGAACTAGTTCAAATAGGAATCGTAGGATGAAATTTAGTATTTTATAGTCCAAGAATGACTAAAAATGATTGTTCGGAGTTCGAGGGTTCATTTGGGAAAAAATTAAAAATTTTGATGTTTAGGGGAAAAATCATCATTTTGCCACCTAAGATAACAATTTGATCATGGAGTGAAATTTTTGACCAGGATTAACTATTTGGAGTATAATTTAATGATAGGAAGTGAAAATTTTCAATTTCGGTAATTTTTGGAACATAGGGGCAAAACGATAATTTTGTCGCTCCGGGGTAAAATCGTAATTTTCAATACCCAAAACTTGTCAAAATCATAGGATTTATTTATTTTTGGTATGAATAACTATGGTATTTTAAGTGGTGAAAAATTAAAGTTTAAAGGACAATTTTAAAAACGGGCCAATGGGAAAGTGACACATGGTACTTTTTAATGATTTAATGTTATTTTAAAGAAAAATCAGCCCATTTAAACCCCACATCAGGTGATGGTCAGCCATAAGGAGAAAATAGTAGAGAAAATAGAGAGGAAAGGAAGAAAAGAGAAAAACCAAAGGAAAACTAGAAAATTCAAAGGGGAATTCGCGTTTTTCGTTCGTTTACGCGTCTAACGGTAATATTGTTCGACTTTAGCTTGATTTCTACCGTTCCTATGGCTTTGTTTCCATTTAGCATGCTTGAGGAGAGAGATCAAAAAGTGATATCAAGGGCTGGCCAAATTTCAAGGGGGAGGATTTTGAATTTTTTTGGTTTTGATTCTTAGTTAAATTAGTAGTTTTAGTTAGTTAAATGTGTATAGAAATCAAATTGGACAAGAAAGCATGAAATTCTTACAATACCCACCCTTGGCCGAATATTCAATGATGTACAATGATGATGAACTGATTTTTATTCTAAGAGAAATGAAGAGAAAATGATGAAAAATGGTTAAATGTGATAGAAAAACAAAGTGAAAAATTAACCGAGTTAATGTCCCATTTTTGGCTGAATTTTTCAAGGAGGAAAGTGAGCTGATTTTGATGATTTTAGAAGGTTATTGGCTGATATTTAATGGTTAGAAATGTTAGAGAGAAAATGGGACAATTTAGAGTTAAAATGGAGCGCGTTAGTAATTTATCGGGTAAAGTGCAAAAAAATAGGTTAATATCGCGTTTAAGCCGTTTTAGGCTATTGCATTTCATACCATGCATTAGTATAGGATTTAAGTCAATTATATAGTGATTTAGCATCAATGTGGTGAATTGTGTAATTTTTGCAATGTGTCTAAGAGGAGAGCCTTCGGGTAAAGGTAAGGAAGTCGTACCCGACGAACAGTGATCGGGGCACCTAGAAAGCATTTAATTTGTACAAACGGTGAGTAAACCTATTATTATTGTAAATTATCTAGAGTTTATTTTTAAATGCTCTTTATGTATTTTATGAAACGAAAATGAGATTAAAATGGGACTTTTGATGTTTTAGAAATAAATGTGACAAATAAGAAACTTTTGATTATGAAATTGAGTAAATGGGAGGCTGCCAATTGTCTTGAAAAATATATTTTTCAATGAATGGCTTATGATATATGAGTATATGTGGCTATATTTTATAATTGCATTGGAATTTATGTAAGCTGTCTTTTACTATGCAGGCTGGGTAAATAAAAAAAAATCACGTTATACTGTCAAAATTTTATTAAAATTGGTGGGTTTAGTCATTACAGTGAGTGGTTTCCGTGAACTGCCTATTAGAGGGGCATGGTAAACCCGGTTATATAGGTACTCCGGTTGTAGAGGTGATGAGGGTAACTCTCGGGGTAGTGTTAGAGCTTACTTCACGTCGAACCCCCACGTGAATGTGTAACTCGACCAATGTCAAGGAACGGCTTGTTTTCGAAACTAACATGTGTTTAACCTGTAAATAACTTAACAACCTTGACGGACTCGATTAGATGCCTCAGCCAAGGTATCCCCGAGGATTAGTTTTGGCTTGAGCCCTGTTTTTAATAAAAGGCATAAGCCTAAACAACTGTTTTGGTAAATTATAAATATTTTATGATTTAAGAAATAAATTGAAAACCTTATCAAATGGTTTGTGATTTGTTGTTTAAACTTGCCTCCATTTTACTCGCCTTTAGATATTTATGATAATGTCTGTTTACTTATTGGGATTGCAAAATCTCACCCACCTCATTTCTAAATATTTCAGGCCTGTGGTAGCTTGTAAATACCCGATTTTGTCGAGGATTCCAGTTGACCCCTCTATCTTACAAATAGTAGGTTACTATCACCAGCATTTGGTGTATTTATGGGCCACTTGTCATTGTAATTATTATTGTACATTATAACTTTGTAAATTATTGTATGTATGAATTTATTTTACTTCCACGTTACAAAATATTATTAACACGTGTTTCTATAAATATTGTTTTATATAAAAATGCTATATTTTAATCAATATTTTGAATAGTAAAATTTGTTTATAAATCTTTTTGAAACGATTGGTAATTGTTTAAAACGGAATGTTTAACAACGATTGCTCACAGGAAGGGCAAGAAACTGATACGTAAGCCTTGCGGGGTTTTGATTGGCATTTCGGGTAATGAGTGTCAATCGAGACTTCACGGCGATTGTCATGGGCTCGAGGGAGGTTTCGAGTCGTGACACAGTGTGTCACCACAAGATGGGGCGTGACGTGTCGCCCAACAATACTGCCAGAAGTTAGCGTGTCACCACAGAAATCTGCATGCACTTAACGTGTTAGCTTAGCATAATATATTTTTCAGGAATTTTCGTTCTTATATTTCAATTTTATTTTTAAAATGTTTTATTTTAATAAAAATTAATTATTATGATTGACAGATCAAATTTGATTGGATGATCCATAAATTTTTTAAATTTGTTTGGTAAAGTTATGTGTTTTAATCTTAAATTTCATATCATATGTTTTTAATTAGTCCAAAATTTTCCCTTTCGAGACTTGCATCCTTTGAAGTAAACTCCTTGGTACAATATTATTATTATTATTATTATTATTATTATTTTATTCATTGACTGGCTTAAAGTTTTATATGGAGGTAACAGTATAGGGACTTCGCAAGTCTATTAAGTGTTCAAAACTACGAACAAAATTAAATGAATAATCAAATAATATATCTACAAAATTAATAAAAATAAATAAAAACTCATCTGCAACAGTAAACTAACAAACACAAAATCCAAATATGAATGAATGTAAGATAATGCAAGAGCAAATTGTGACAAAGGTATTGCACATGGGTTACACAGTTAGTTAGGCCAACAAGGTGTCTTCATCCACAAGACACCCTACGTTTTCAGACATTGTCCTTCGTATTGGACAGTTGTTGGGTGTGTGACCGGTTTGTTTGCAACTTGAACATGTTTTTAGTTGGCGCACTCGTGGAGGCGTCGATTGACTTGGAGATGGTGCTGGATTTATGGATGGAACTGCAAATGGTGATGGGTAATTCTGTCTGTTATGGTCGTACCTCTTGCATTGTTAACATCTTCGTGCTCGATTGCCTTCACTGGCAGATGGAATCCTTATCCTTTTAGGTTTTTCCACTTGGCCTCTCCAAAGTGGTGGCAAGACGACAATTTGTTTCACATGAAGGGGGATGTCCCACTCACTAAGATGGCCTACCGGGTGAATAGACCTCGCATAACCCTCCACTAAAATGGTTGTCTTATAGTAGTCAGTGCAGAATTCAATGGCTTAATGTTTGCATTTACTGAAAAATACAATGAACTCAATCTTCAAGCACAATGTAAATACTATGTCAATTAGGGTTCAAATAAGAAATAAGGATATTTTGACCTTATTGTTGTAATGGCATGGTTGCATGGTAGTAAATCTGTTTGGAACTCATAACATGAACATGTCTTCATGGACAGGTTTACAAGTTCGTCCATCTTCTTGTCTTTAACTTCAAACTCCATTCGATTGATAGGTTTAACCACAAAGCGATGTGCATCATTGAACCGTTTACTCAACTGCCTGGCTGAGGGGCGTGGTCACCTTGACGACCTCCTTTTACAGGTCATGGAACCAACGTTGGAACATGTCTCTAATGAACTTGATCAAAACAGTGATTAACATTTGTCTTGCATGCTTTAAGCATGAGTTAACACATTCCGCAATGTTGGATGTCATCATTTGGTATCACCTTGTAGGTGAACAGGCACGTGCCCATATCTTAAGGCCTATTCTCATAAGGTTAGCGTGGGCTCCCTGTGTGAATCTGCTTGAGTTGGTTCATATGTCTGTTGAAATAGAAAATCTTATAGCAATCTCGAGTAGGGGTGAAAATCATAGAAACGTCATCACGCTTGAACTTGTTTTTAAAGTTTTTCTTCAAGTGCTACCCACATAAACCGTGGTGCGCTTCTGGGTATGCATTTTGGATTGCTTTCTTAATGCCGAGATGCTGATCAGAAATGAACATAGTGTTTTCAAGACAACTAACTGCATCACGCAGCTTGCTAAGAAACCACGTCCACGAGTCTTTGTCCTCAACATGGCCGATGCCAAACACAACTGAATATACGCACTCGTTCACATCTTTGCATACAGCAACAAACAGAATACCCTTGAACCTGCCTTTCAGATGTGTCGCATCAATTGCAACCGTAAGATGCATTACATCCCTAAACCTCTGAACACAAGCCCCGTATGCCCAAAAATAATATTTAAATCTTTCTGCCTTATCAGTAGCCACTGTAGTGACTGAGTCGAGATTTTCTTATTTTAACATATAAAAATACGAGGGTAGTAGTTGAAATGACTCCTCCGGGGGATGAAAAACAAGCTTCTCTGTATACTCTTTCGCTTTCCAAGCCTTACCATGCAGGCATTCCAATCCCCATTGAACCCTCATCTCACCAAGTATGTCCTTAGGTCTCAATGCTACTCCATTAACTTGAAGCTTGTGTGATATAAGTTCACCAATTATCTTCGCACTCACGATTGCAAATCGCCCTTGCAAACCATCGATAGTACACGTGTGTACTTTGTGGAACATCCAAACTTGCCAATATTCTCCTCTTTCAAGTACTTCGTTGCATGCACACTGAATTTGTATGCCTTGTCCTTGCAACCAACCTCATAACGAGCTTTACAGGACCTTTTTACTCTTATCCCAAACTATTTTTTTAGAGCCAACATATTCAAAGCTCCTTTCAACTCGGCCTTCGATTAAAATATTCTTCCTTTGTATAAGCGATCATCAGCACATTTTGACTCCTTAGTTGTAATTGTTTAGAAAGAGAACCTTTTTACACCTAGAATTACCCACGTACGAGATATCCCTGCATTTTCCCTTTCTTGATAACTGTCATGGAGCAATGTACTAGGGGAATGAATCTCATTCTCATCAGTGATCGGGTTATTGTATATGGGGTCATCACACTGAACATCTATTACATCAACACATCCAACAGGTTCTGTTTCGCTTTCAACATTATTTCAAATTGGAATGTCACTGTCATAAAGCTAGTCCTCATCTGAACTCTCATCATGTCATTCATCTAAATTGTCATCAAATATATCTTCACCAGTAGGGAACAAATCCTCATTTTCCTTATCACATGCAGTATTATCCTCGAGCGTAGCAGTGTCACCCTCCAATGTCACAATGTTGTACTCAAGTGTCGCATTTTCATTTGAAAATGCCATTACATCTTGTATAGTTTCACCCGATCATTGCATTTGTTGGACAAAAGTAACTAATTGGTTTGATGCACATCCTGATCTAAATTGTTCAGCCAACTATTCTGTGAATTTTGTGTGTCTATCGGGCTACACAGACTTTTGTGCATACGTCAATTGCCATTGTTGTGGGTTACGAACTGAATGCTATGGTATATGTGAAGCATTGTATATCTCATTTTGATTGACTTGATTACCATGTTGTTTAGCTTCTTCATGTGACATAACATTTATTTGGCATCCTTTAATGCTGACATACACTATCTGAACATTCCTCTGTTCTAGCAGAATTAATGGAACATCGTTATTGTCCTTGATAATTGGCTGCGATAGCTCTCAAGGTGTATTGATCAATGCATGTAACTTAATCTTGTCAATTTCTAAATTTACCCCAACAACATCTTCAATCAACTTTATCAATCCCACAAACGATAAATCACTCTTAACCCCCTGCATTCGTGACTCACCACCCCTGTAAATGCCATCCACCCACTGATCACCGTGTCTTATCACAAGTCGCACAATTAGAACCTGACTAAAATTTTAAAAACAACAATAATTTGTCAATCATTTAACACATTACGTGACATGCCGTGTTTTAGAATTTGTCAGTCATGTTGTAACACGCCATGCATATAACGCATAATGTGGTAACACACCATGCATATAGTGTAGAATGTGGTAACACGCCATGCATATAACGTATAATGTGGTAACACGCCACGCATATAACGTAATATGTGGTAACGCGCCATGCATATAACATAAAATGTGGTAACATGCCATGCATATAACGTCAAATACGGTAACACGCCAAGCATATAACGTCAAATATGGTAACACACCAACGCTGACACGTCAATGAGTATAATTACTATGTCCTTACATGAACTGACCTAAAATACCCATGGCGTGTGACACGCTAATCAGTGTAATTATTGACTCGTTACATGAACTGCCTTAAAATAACCAATGTCGTGACACACTAAAATAACGCTAACACATGTTATAGATGCATGGCGTGTAACAAATTTGGGCAATGTTTCTAATCCATGTTCTAATTTACACCAAATATTTCAGAAATTTAAGTGTTGTAGCAATAAACCCAAACCAAATAACATACCTTGATGTCATCTTTGCTATAAGGTTTGTTAATGTACGACAATATGGCCAGATGCCGAGAGATAGACCACAGCCTGATGACGATGGTGCTCAACAGAGAGTTGACAGAGCTCATACAGTTCAGAAAGCTGATGATGATAGTGCTCAATAGAGAGTTGGCAAAGTTGAGACAGTTCAGAGAGTTGAGAGAGAAAGATGACCGAGCTCAAACAATTGAGTATTTTTTTTTTTTTATTTTCTCTCTAGTGAGAGGGAGATATCGGGACCCTAATTTGAAACGATATTTTTAAGGGCATTTTGGTCTACTCATGCTTCTTTTTTGCTAGAAACAGATAATTTTATATGGGTGGTTATTTCTGAAATCACCTTATCACGAGGTCCATTTCTCACAATTTCCTCAATTTATAATATTAATGCATTGAATGATAATTCAATTGTCAAGTGTTTTGGTGTTTTTTTATTTGTTTCCAAGATTTTCCATTTACGTAAACAAGCTTAATAGAAGCATTGAGTGGTACAAAAGTAAACAAAAATTCATATGAGTATGAGTTCGTGGATCACTATGTTATTGTTGTTGTAGGCACAATTCGAGTCTGGGGCAATTGTAGTGATGGCACTCTTTTTCTGTCTAACAACTCCATGCCATTTGGAATTGCTATTGGAATAAGGATATCAAACACATACAATCAGAGGTTATTGTTGAAGGATTAATGGGCATCTGTTGGGATCTTGATATATATGGCACTCGTCGATCTTTTGCTACTGATTTCACGAATCCAAAGCTGCAGAACAATGGAATGCTTCAAATAAGAGGTGACGTATCTCTTCTTTTTGGGCCGATCTTATGTCTCTTCTAGCTGTTTGGGATTAAACTTGCTTGGTTTTTTTTTTTTTATGTTTTTCAACCTCTGTTGAAGTTTAGGTAAAATATGAAGTGATATAAATGAATTAAAAATATCCTTAATTGGATCTCATTCTTTAACGGTTAAATTAAATATTGTTAAAATAAATATTAAATTAAAATAATTTTTAAAATTAAAAAACTAAATTACTTCAATTTTAAATATAAAAACTAAATTGCAAAAGATTATGACAAAATGCATCCACTATTCCCAGCCTCTACTTGCTATTCATCTGTCTTGCTCATAAAGTCCTCTTCGTGAATTTTGATGCTGAAAACTTTTTCTTACTTCCTTTAAAACACAGCCTCCTCAAAAGCACCAAAGGTCAACATTACATATGTGAAGCAGCCAACCCCAATCCTCCCCTTAACAACTGTCAAAACCTGCAAGCTCAAATTTCTTCAATTATTGCCTTAGTTTCACCTCCTCTATCGGCTACCTCCATCTCCATGATTTTTTTTAATCTCTTCTTCTTTTTCTTCCTTGAACTTCAGTCTCAATTCTCACTTAATTCTCGAATTTCCTCTGCCTCCCTCCTAATCAACGAATTTCTACTTATATCAAAGTCCTACACTAACTCCTCCCTCCGCCTTATTTGACTTGCACTTCTAACCCCCAATTCTTTTTCAATTTGCTTTTTTAAATTCCCTTTCCTTCTACCTTTGGAACCAACTCTCGATATCCCTGACATTTTGTTTCCCTGACTTCTACTCTTCCATCTCTTATTTTTCTCCTTCTTCTTGCTATTCTGTGCTATTTGATTTTTGGGGAAAATCTCTTCAATTGACATTTCCCTCTTAAACTTCTTCTTACCTTAGGTGCCACCCACCCATTTGATTCATCCATACCATATTTTCATCTTCACTTTTACTTTCCAAGCTATCATCTTTTACTACTTTCTTTTCATACCTTTTTCTGCTTCCCAAACAAAATGTTCCCCCTCAGCATTTGACTTTTTTCTTCCCATAACTCTTTTCTTATTCTTTGTCTTGCCTTTCTTCAGTCCCCTGCTGACCATCATTATCTCGGGATGAATCTCCATCTCTGACCTAGAGCTCGTATACCTCATCAACCCATCATTTCTTATTGTAACCTCCTCATGTCACCTTACACTCTCGGGTTTCATCTCCATCGCCTAAGTCATGACTGCATGACCCACTAAACTTTAGGTCTTCCTTCTTTGTTATTTCTTGGTCAAGTTTAAATGCACCCTTATCCCTCCCCTTTTCAAGCCGAAGATCTTTTGTCTCACTTTTTCCTACTACTAGTTAGGTCTAGACCTTTTCCTTCTTGCCAACCTTTTGGCCCACTTTATCCACTTTAGCCCCATTCTCTCTTGGGCTTATTTTCCCCATCCCTATCCCACAATCTTCTCTATTAATTGCTTTTATGTTCTGACCTATCTTTTTAATCGTTATTGTATCGGCTTTCCTATTTTCCTTCTCCTTCCCTTTGTTTGTCACCTCCCATTCCCTTTTGTCGTCTTTGATTTTCTTCCTTTCTACTAGATTTCCTCTTGGTAATCCCACACCCTCCTTTGTTTGTTGTTTTTTTCTCGAATCTGACTTTTTTAACCTTTCCCATCCACCTTTACTTTGCTACCAAAATCGTACAAACTATCAGCTTTATAACTAAACTCCTTTAGTCAACCTCCCTTACCTCTGTACACCATTTGCAATTACTTTTATCCCTTCCCTTGAATTTGAATTTTCTTGGCCTTTCTGACATCATCATGCCATTCTTACTTTTCTTGAGATGGTTAATTACCCGATGCACTATCATATCTTTTCTCTCCCTATCCTAGTCATTACCTTGTCTACTACCTACGCAATTCTCGTTTGGCCTTTCTTCCTCTTGCATTTTTTCTTTTCCCTTTGAGTAAACCTCTAGCTTAAAGCTAAGCTCTCCCTCTAGTATACTGATCCATATATTATACTGTTTCCTTTTTACTTCAACACGAACCCAACTTGGGATCATCCTTCTACTTTTAACTTTCACCATTATAAAAGCTTAATCGAATCTTTCCCTCTTGTATGTATAGTACCTATCCATCGCCAAGAACTCCCCCCAATACTCACCTATTGCTTTAAAGGTGTTAATATGCCATATTTGAATTGGTATCTCACACACCCGAATCTATAAACACATTTCTCGATCTTCATTATCAAAATTAACTGGAATCAATGACTGGAACCATTCTTCTAATTGATTCTAATAATGCTCCAACATAGCGTCCATCACACTAAGTTCCTTGAAAGTAACCAGGACAGTTTTACCCTCAAGAATCCTTATCGGCAAAAGAATTCCTTCCCTGCTTAATTCTAGCCGGATCACCTTACATTCTGCCTTACCTCTCAATTTTCCTACTGCACTGTTATTCACCCATATCATATCCTCATCTGGAATATTGGTCTTAATGGCGACCATTCTTGGACCATTCTATTGACTTGAGTTGCCCACTCCAACCATTGGCACCTTTTGACTTTATATTGCACTTTTCTTCTACCTCGTGGCTCCCACTGCTCTCATCCCTATTTGCCTATTTGCATCTTCTTGGTCCCCTATTGAAGATTGTGATTCCAACAGCTTAAGATTCAAATAAGGGTGCGAATCAATAGTGTTGAAGAAGAAGGTCAAAGTATGTCTATGCGGCATCGTTTTTGAAGTTTGTTTTAATTATTGTTGAAACGCTGCCTGTAGTGTCGTTTGTGTCAGTTTTGTTATGACTTAATTGAGTGTTGTTTCATATGCAGCCTTTAAAGACCATGTGTTAATTTTCCTTTCCTTGTTTTTTTCCTCTAGCTGTTAAGACCGTTGTTGGCACCAGAATCAATGCTCGGATTTTTATGCTTAACTGTTTTCTGATCTCTTATTTTCTGTGCTCATTATACATCCGAGATTTGAGGAAAAAATTGTAATCGCGAGGCAAGTGTCACTATATATAATACAAATGAAAATGGAATCTGTAGCTTGTTGGTTGCAAAAATTTTGTTTTTCTCATTAAGCTCTGTTTCTTATTTTTGCTCTCTCGAAATTCATCTATCTGTGCCTTGTAAGTTTCATTTGATTTTCCTTCATCCTTTTAGCTTTCCTTCGTTTTTTCACCACCATATTCCCTGTCCCTGTCATGACCTTTCTATATGATCTGCCACCAACCCTAGATTTTGACTTTTGTTCTTACTTTTCTTGATTGAGCTTCCCTACTTTCTCGTTCTCCATTACTCGTTTGCACCGTTTCAGCCCTTCTCACCATCAAATGTTCCCCATCAATCCATAGATGTCCCCCCATCTCAACGTCTTCTCTAGTTCAGACTTTTTCCTATATCTAATAAAAGCGAAGTTTGCTTGTAGAGAAATGGAGGATTAACAAAGCAAGAAAAACTAGAGAAATGGAGAACAGAGAGAATGAAGAAGAGAAACGATTTTTGATATTGAACTGTTCTACAGCTTTTCATTTCTAGCTCAATATTGACACAAGTATTTTGGATTCAGAAACAAACTACCCTCAGCTTAGATATAGCCTCGGGATCTGTACTCAACAAACTTCAACTTATCCTAACAGAATCAGCAGACTAAGACAACGGTCACAATGAACCATCAAAAAAGATGAATAAAACGGCAAGCTTACAAGTCGTTTAGAACCAAGAAACTAAAACCGTAGAAACACAAGTCGTACAAAAAAACTAAAGAATAGAAACATTAACACTAATGGCTTCACTTCATGCGTTTCACAATTCTTGGTTTAATAATTGTGAAACGGTGACGTTTTGGCTTCCTACTTAAACTTTTTCAAGTAGCAGTTGCTTCTTTCTCAGCTTTTAGCTGTTCCCAGCTACTTTGACTTGCTTCAACAAGTTTTAGATCACTTTTCAACACACCTCATTGATCTGGAATCTGGTGAACTCCCAACTTTGCTCAAAGCATCTCAAACCTTTTCTTGTTAAGACCCTTAGTAAATATATCTGCTAATTGATCACTAGTCTAACAATAAACAAGCTCAATTTCTTGATCTTTAATAGATTCTCTGACAGAATGAAACTTCACTCGAATGTACTTAGTACGACCATGATGAATAGGGTTTTTAGCTATTACAATAGCTAACTGATTATCCACATGTATAACAGTTCCCTTTCTTTGAATAAATCCCATATCCAACAACAGCTTTCTTAACCACTTAGCTTGATTAGTAGCTACTGAAACTGCTATGTACTCAGCCTCAGCAGAGGACTGAGCTACAATATCTTGCTTCTTTGAAGCTCAGGTAAACACAACACTTCCTAGTGAAAAACAGAATCCTCCTATACTCTTAGAGTCATCCAGCGATCCTGCCCAAGCACTATCAGTGTATCCTTGAAGACCATTACTTTCATCCCTCAAGTAGGTCAATCCAAAATCAGAAGTACCCTTCACATACCTTAAGATTCGTTTTACAGCTTTGAAGTGAATCACTAAAGGAGTTTGCATAAACCTGGAAAGCAAACAAGTGGCAAACATAATGTTTGGGCTTATTGCTGACAAATACAACAAGGAACTAATAATACTTTTATACAGTTAACCACCTGCCTTGGCTGAACCATCATATTTTCTTAACTGAATTCCAATAGTTAATGGAGTGTCAACTGCTTTACAACCCTCCATATTAAACTTCTTCAACAAATCTCTAACATACTTGGACTGATGCAAGCAAATCTGTCCTGGTTTCTATAGAACTTCCATCCCCAGAAGTTATGACATCTCCCCCAAATCTATCATCTCTAACACCATCATCATTTGTGCTTTGAATTCATGTAAACACACTGCATCAGGTCCTGTAATTAATAAATCATCCACATATAAAGCCACTATCAGCTGCACTGAATCACTAGTGCCTTTAACATACAGAGTAGGCTTAGTAAGACTTCTGTTGAATCCATGATTTTTGAAATACTCATCTATCTTCTCATACCAAGCTCTAGGAGCCTGTTTGAGTCCATATAAAGCTTTGACAAGCTTACAGACCTTATGTTCAGAACCTTGCACAACATAACCCTCACCTTGAGAAATGTAGATATCCTCCTTTAATATTCCATTTAGAAAAGCTGATTTAACATCTAAATGAAATATTTTCTAGGCTTCCCTAGCTGACAAAGCATCTAGAAGTCTAATTGTATCAAGCCTGACCACTGGTGAAATGGTTTTAAAGAAATCTGTACCATAGGTTTGTGCATACCCTTTCACCACTAGTCTTGCTTTGTGTTTATTAATTGAACCATTCGGATTTAACTTAGTTTTGAAAACCCACTTAACTCCAATTATATTATGTCCTTTTGGTTTGTTAACCAACTCCTAAGTTCCATTCTTCAAGATCATGTCCATTTTTGAATCCATGGCCTTTCTTCAATTCTCATCAGTTTGAGCTTTTGCAAAACTAACAAGATCAGTACAGGCTAAATTACATCTTTCATAGATGTTTGCAAGTGACCTAGTCCCTCTTACAACCAAACTTTCATCCTTCAAGTCAAGTGATTCATCATCACCTCATTGTTTCTGCTCATCTTTATCAGCAATAATAACATCAGACTCCTGCACATCAGAATCTTGTAAGTTTTGCTGTCCCAATTCCACTTTTGCCCTGCATCAAACTTTACATCTTTGCTAATAAAAATCTTCTCTGATTTCACATCATACAGCCTATAACTTTTTGACAAATCACTGTAACCAGTGAAAATAGCCAGAATAGACTTAGGATCAAGCTTTGATCTCTTTTCATCTAGTACTTTGGCATAGCATATAGACCTAAAAATTCTCATGTGTGAAACATTAGGCTTCTGCTCATACCACAATTCATATGTTGTTACATTTGGCAATACCCTTGAGTAAGTCAGATTCAGAATATAATTTGCTGTATTCACGCTTCTGCCCAAAAAACTTTAGGCATATCCTTCTGAAACATCAAACATCTAGCTATTTCAATTAGAGTTCTATTTTTCCTCTCTACAACCCCATTCTGATGAGGATTATAAGCTACAGTTAGCTGATGTTTCACTCCCAACTTAGCTAATAAATCTTCAAACTCAAGAGCTGTATACTTAGAGCCATTGTCAGTTCTAAATATCTTGATTCTTTTTTCAGAAAAGTTTTCTGCATGAGCTTTGAACTTCAAAAACTTATTCAATGCTTCTGACTTCATTTTCAAAAAATATACCCAACTAAACTTTGTCAGATCATCTATGAACACTATATAGTATCTACTATGATTTCGAGAATGTGTTCTCATTGGACTACACAAGTCAGCATGCACCAGCTCAAGTTTTTGTTTTGCAAACCAGCTTTTGTGCTTAGGATAAGGTCTCCTGCTTTGCTTTCCAAGCTGATAAATTTGACACAGCTTCTCTACTTTGCCAAAATCAGGTAGGCTTTCAACTAACTTATCATCAACCAACCTCATGAGTGATTTATAGTTCACGTGGCCTAACCTTCTATGCCACAATTCAGCAACATTATCCTCATTCACAAAAGTAGCATGCTCAACATTCATCAGATTTAGAGGATAACAATTATTTTTCATTTTGACAGTTAACAATAAATCACCAAACGGATAAAAAATAATGTGTACATCATCTATGAAAAGCAATGCATAGTGTTTCTTTGCTAACTGACCAACACTAAGCAAATTTTGATTTGACTCAGGAACCAAATACATCAGAAATATATTTTGTACCTAAGAGTGTCTCAACAGCAACAGTTCCTCTCCCAAGTATTTTTAGAAAGACTCCATTCCTAATCTTGATCTGAGCTAAAAAACTTCGATCAATTTATGAAAACAGTTCCTCATTGCCAGTGAAATGATGTGAACATCCATTATCCAATAACCAAACATTCTTCTTAATTGACTCAGCTTCTAAGTTAGCCATGAACAACACTTCATAAGCTTCCTTAGTCTACTCAGCCACTGTTGCTTTTTTTTCACTGCTTTATTTGAATTTACAGACCTTTTAAACTGACCAAGCTGATCACATAGTTTGCACTTCACATTAGGCTTGAACCAGTAGTATTTAGGAGTGTGATTAGTTTTCTTACAATGAGTACATGGAGATAACTTCTCCTACTTCTTCCCTTGATTTCCTTCACCAAAATTGCTTCCTTTGCCTTTGAGCTTATTTGCACTCTCCTCTTTCACCTTCAAGCCTTTGGTCTTTGCAACCAAAGCATTTTTGAGGGTTTCATTATTCTGAAGTGTTCTTTTCTGCTTTAGAGCAAGTAAAACACCTAACAATTCATTAATAGTGATCTTGGATAAATCCTTGGAGTCTTCTAGAGATGATATTTTGGCTTTAAATCTCTCTGGAATACTCACCAGAATCTTATTCACAATTCGTTTATCACTAACCTTATTTCCTAACTGCCTAAGCTGATTCACAAGATTAATCAGCTTATTAGTATACTCTTTAATGGTTTCATCCTTCTTCATCTTCATTAACTCAAATTGTTTGGAAATATTCAATACTCGCATTGCTCTAGTTCTGTCACTACCTTGATACTCCTCTTTTAGACTATCCCATACTAGCTTGGATCTTCATAATTCATGATCTTCGCAAATATTTCCTTTGAAATTGCTGATTGTAGGAAGATAAGAGCCTTATATCTCTTAGCCACCTCTTTACTATGCTACTTAATCTGAGTTAGTGTAGGATTGGCATGTCTTTGTACTAGAATCTCTCTAGTTTCAACCACGTCCCAAAGATCAAAAGCTTTAAGATACGATCTCATTTTAACTGCCCAAAAAAGATAGTTAATTCCAAAGAAAACCTGTGGAGCTGTAGCATTGAAGCCTGCAGAAGCCATCTTTGATGTTGACAAAACAATTACAACAGCAAAAAGCCAAATCACAGGTCCCTCAAGAATAAGAGCTTTGATACCGTGTAGAGAAACAGAGGATTAACAAAGCAAGAAAAACTAGAGAAACAGAGAACAAAGATAATGAAGAAGAGAAACGATTTTTTATATTGAAATGTTCTACAACTTTTCATTTCCAGCTGAATATTTATACAAGTATTTTGGATTCAAAAACAAACTACCCTCAGCTTAAATGTAGCCTCGAGATTTGTACTCAACAAACTTCAATTGATCCTAACAAAATCAACTAACCAAGACAACGGTCACAACGAACCATCAAAGAAGATGAATAAAACGGCAAGCCTACAAGTCGTTTAGAACCAAGAAACTAAAACGACAGAAACAAAAGTCGTATAAAAAAACTAAAGAATAGAAACATTAACACTAAACGACTTCACTTCATGCGTTTCACAATTCTTGGTTTACTAATTGTGAAACGGTGACGTTTTGGCTTTCTACTTAAAACTCTTTCAAGTAGCCGTTGTTTCCTTCTCAGCTCTTGACTATTCCCAGCTGCTTTGACTTGCTTCAACAAGTTTCAGATCACTTTTAAACATTGCTTCTCTTCCTTTATCTTGCAAGACCTTATAAAGCATGAAAACATCAATCATTGTTCCATACTCTTCAAATGCCCCTTTAATTACAGACCATGTTATCCTCTTGCTCAAGTTATCCACAAACACAGAGTGCAAACCATCGAGCCACCTTCTACCGATCCTCTGTTTTTCTCCCATGATTAGATCCCTTTTCCTTCTGTAACAAAAGTCATTGTTAATAATAAAACCAAGACCATAACCCTCTCTACACCTAGTATGCACTGACTCAAAATATTTAATGATAGAGAATTTGATATTTACCTCTAGTTTTGATCCTTATGCCTTGGGATGGCTATTTTTTGTGAAAATTATAAAGGAAATTTTTTGTTAAGAAAAAATAAAATAAAATTGCGTAGAAGAAAAAAAAGGTCATTAGAAGTTACAAAAAAAAATCATCATTAATGAATTGGAACGATATAAAATTTTCATTAATTTTAAATTTAGGTAAAAATTGGTTACAATGACTCGATATAATCATTATTTAAATATGATATAAACATTTTCTATAACAAAATTTTCATCTTTTAGGTTTTGTATCTCTTTGTGCTTCAGTTTGTTATCTTTATATTTTTTATGTTTATACATACATACATACATACATACATATATATATATACATATACATATATATATATGTATACATATATATATATGTATATATATATATATATATGTATATATATACATATATGTATATGTATATATATATATATATATATATATATATATATTGCATGTATGCATATATACTACCTACACTTGAAGGTAGCTCGATATTATTTGCTCAGTATCTAGAACGATTTTTCAGTTAACATTTTTGTTAATCAATCTACATCCCCTTTTTTTGTTATTCCTAACCTTATCACAAATTTAATGTAATTTACTTATCTTACCTAACAATGCTCACATCTACAAACTGTTGCCATGCATCATAATGAGTGCGTGGAAAATGCTAACTGCTTGCTGGATTTCTTGAGATGTTCGAAGAAGGTTGCCACAAAATGGTAGGCAAATCTAATAATCTATGCATGTAGTAAGTACAAGTGCATGCATATAATAGTCATCAATTTAATTGATGATTATGTCATCCTCACTTGAGAATTTGGGTGCTTGTCAAGGCACTTCAATCAAAGATTGAATTTAGAGCGTTTGAAAGGGCAACAATCAGGGAATTTTAAATATCTTTTGCAAAATGGCAATGGAGATGAAGATATGAAGATGAAGAATATTATTATGATGATGATGTTTATGATGATGGGGAGGAATATTATGATGATGAAGATTATCATGAAGAGAAAGATGAAAAAAATGAAAAAGAAAAGAAACAAACTTGTGGGTCCAAACTTGCAAGTTTCGGTTTACTACTTATGGGGTTCCATAAAGTGCTACATTTTAGCTCTGGAATATGTGATATGTTGATGTTATAGCTAAATCGAGCCAAGCTTTGAGTATTGTTGAGTTTTAGGTTGACTAGAATTCTATTTCTTATTTGATTAGGATTCTTGTTTGTGTACAATATTAAGTAGTTGTATGGTTTTAAACTTTTTATTCCCCATCGATTTCTAATCACATTCTACTTTGAACTTTTATATTATAAAAGTGGATCTCTAGGCTTTAGAATTGTAAGCAGTGCTTTTAAGAGCTCTACAAAGGGGACACCTTATAACTCTGTCTTTTGCTCTAGGTGAAGCTAGAGTGGTTTGGGTGAGTGTTCTTGGGAGATTACTGAGAAAGAATGTACAAGGGATCTTGGGTTGGTTTGGGAAACTATAGAGGTCAATTTATTATACTTTAATTTCTCAATAATAGAAGAATAGTTTCACTCCATGGACGTAGGCAAGAGGTCGAACCACGTAAATTCTTATGTTTTTTTGTTTGCTTGATTTCTCTAGGTTTTATCTTTGTTGTTTCTTGGGCAATTTTCATAACAAATTGGTATCAAAGCTTCGGGTTCGGTAAATTTAAGATTAACAAGGATGTCAAAAGTTACTAGTTTTATGAATTTTTCAATTGAGAAGTTTGATGGGAAGACTAGTTTCACACAGTGGCAGAAAAGGATAAAAGATCTCCTTGTGCAGCAAGGTTTAATGCGCCCTTTGCTAGGAAAGGAGGAAAGACAACCAGATGACATGAAGGATGTTGAATGGGTAGAGTTAGAGCAAAGGTGTGTGAACATTATTCAGCTTTGCAGTGGAGATAATGTGTTTAACCATGTTATTGATGAGGATTCTGCTCCAAGGTTGTTGGTAAAGTTAGAGAAGATTTACTTGGCGAAAAGTCTTTCCAACAAGTTGCAACTTAGGCGAAAGTTGTATCACTTAAAGATGGAAGAGAATAGAGACCTCATGAAGCATATGAATGAATTCGATGGGATCATTGATCAGTTGAAGAAGGTTGATGTGAAGGTGGAGGAAGAGGACAAGGCACTGTTGTTCCTGGCTTCACTCTCAGACTCATATGAGGTATTTATGGAATCTTTGATATGTGGGATGGATACAATAACGTTAGAACAAGTACAAGCAACGTTAATGTCTCGTGAAAACCGAAAGAAAAGTAAAGAAGGGGATAAAGATCCAAGTGGCTTGGCATTGGTAATTGAGATTCGTAAGAAGAAGTCAATCGATATGGGATCTAAAGGTAGCAAGTCTAGATCCAACAATGTTCAATGCTTTCAATACAAAGGGTATGGACATATTAAAAGAGATTGTCCTACAAAAAGGGATGAAAGTAATAAGAACAAATGTGAGTGTGCTTTCGTTGCTGAAGGTGATGATTATGATATCCTTGCAATCTTAGAAAATATGGATACAAATTTTGATTGGTATTTAAATTCTACTTTTACTACTCACATACGTTATCAAAAAGATTGTTTTGATTTACATCAAGAAGGGGTGGCTGGGAATTTGACTTTGGGTAATAAGTCAATAATGAAGGTCATGGGTCTTGGAATGGTAAAAATCAAAATGTTTGATTGGGTTGTGCGCTCTTTGAGTGGTGTGGCCTATATCCTAGAGATGCGTAAGAATCTAATATCATTGAGCCTGTTAGACTCCAAAAGGTATGGATATTCTACTTATGATGGAGTGGTAAAAGTCACACAAAGGGACATGGTCCTGATGAGGGAGAACTTGTATAATGGCTTATATCATCTAGAATGTGAGGCCTCAAAGGGATGGGAACAGTGCACAGAAGATGGTAGCAACCAAAGTGAGATTTCATTTGTCGAGGAGGTGATGAAAGGTTCCCATGGTGTAGACAATGGTGAAAGGACGAAAAATCTTGTCAGTAGTGAATTGGAAGGGTCGTCGAGGTCCCTTTCCGAAGTCAATTAGTGCCATTGACTTGATGGCTACACAGGTGCATTGGCCATTTTGTGGAATCAAGTGTTGGACCATTCTTGATTCGGTAGGTGTAGTCGTGGTAATTATAAAGCCCAATGATTTGGAAAGCCTTATGCTTGGAGAGTTGTTCAAGGTGTTTGAAAGTAGGTGGAGTTACAAAGTTACAATTAAGTGCGATTGGTGGTAGAGGTTTAAGGAGTTTGAATTCAAGTCAAAGGTGGAGATTTGTTAAGTTTTAGGTTGACTAGAATTCTATATCTTATTTGATTAGGATTTCTGTTTGTGTACAATATTGAGTAATTGTATGGTTTTAAATTTCTTATTCCACATCGAGCCCTAATTGTTGGGTGAGGGCTGATCATGCATCAAATACAAATAAAACACAATGGAAATAAATTTAAAAAATTAAATTACGCCTCACCTTCATAAAATCTCTTTCATGTCAAAATGAGTACAAAATTAAATTAAAATAAAAGTATGTGATCATATCACTTTACCTAAATAACAAAGGTTGATGAATCCTTTGTTAAACCAACAAATCAGCCTTCAAAAAGCTCAACCATCTCAGCTCGGTTGTTGCAAACCTAAGCTGTCCAAGGAATTCTTGTGCAGCCTCTAATGGCGATCCACACCAATGAATGAGAAAATCCTTCTTTAAGGATTACGAGTGCTATGCCTTGACAATATACTAGCAAAGATGAGTTTCATAAACTCATAATCCACACAAAATTGTGGGGCTGAACGCACAAAAGAACTGAATGAAAAACTATTTTTCTTCACACAAGGAATGGCAAGACAAAAGAATTTCTAATGTGCCGTTCACTTCTCTCTTTTTTTTAGCCGTTTTCCACTCTTTAGTTTGGAGGCTATAGCAAGGTATTTATACCTTGGATTAATTTTAAACCCTAATTACAAAACTATTTTGTAATTACCAATTAATCCAATAATTTGATTAAATAATTTAATTAAGTCCTTAAGAAGCCCAATTAACTTAATTGTTTAATTTAATCAATTAGGCCTAATAAATTAATTAAACAATTTAATTAATTAAGCCCATAATTTAATTAAACAATTTTAATCAATTAGGCCCAATGACTTAATTAAATAAATTTAATCAATTAGGCTCAATAATTTAATTGTTTAATTTAATTAATTAGGCCTAATGACTTAATTAAACAATTTAATTAATTAGGCCCAATGATTTAATTAATTATGCATAACTTAATTAAACAATTTTAATCAAGTGTTTGAGAAACTCATAACTTCTAATTTGATTAAGTCCAACTTAATCACCTCTCCCATTTTATTTTCAACATTCATTTTAGGTGTGTGACCCATTAGGCTTCTAACATGTTGGCAATGAACTCAACATATAATTCTTAAGTTAAACTTAGAATTAGATAAATTTAAACTACTTTAAATTTATCATTGATCAAGTTAACTACCTAGAGTTCATAGACCAAGATTGGGATCTAGCAATCCATCATAGCCACTCAAATGTTAGAAGAGTCAAGATGGTTTGACTCAACCTTTCAGTGATCAGCCTTTCAGTGTAATTCACTCTTTCATCATATATCTTGGAGATGATAAGAGCATGGTGCAGTGTCTATGTTTATTGATCTCCATATTCGTTCTTAAAGTTTGATCATCAGCTTTATAAAGACTTATGAAACTCCTTTCATAATCTTCAAGTCGCCTTGGCCAAGGATTTCAATAAGCTAATATCAACCAAGAACAATTAGGATATGTCCCCTGCATCACTTGGGGTGATGATTCCTATTTTGACCACTCATTTGCCTTCACATGCTTCATACTATACCCAAAAGCATCCTGTTTTGAGATCCTTGGTTAGGCATCCGTAGGGATGAAATCAAAGCATAGCACTCCACACATAAGACAACCTGGTGTCTCAAGTCTATGGAGTATTTACACAACTGACTCATGAAAAGTATTGCATAGACACTTGAGTGAAATACCAAATGTACTTCTCATGGCAAGTCATGTTCAGTGAACTTACTCTTCTAGGCAAGCACCTACATTCTAGTTCCAAGTATCTCTATATTTCAACTTATGAGATCGGTTGCTTACTTCTCAAATAAGGAACACGAATGTACCAATCTCTAGGTATCATTGATGTCCAGTCTCAATGATACATTGATCAGGAACATTTTGAGATTACGTTTTCATGCATAAGGATCTCATAACTGCAACCCATTGCAGTTCCTTTGCAAGGCATATTAATCTCATGGACTTCATCCAATTAGACTTATACCTTGTTATAATTGATGTCTTATTGATGAAGGAAAACCTTTAATCATTCAACAGAAATGATGTTGTTGCATGATTGCAATCAAGCCTTAACCATTCCTAATTGGTTGTAGGGCTTATCCCAACATTAATCACATTATACTTTAAACTTTTATATTATAAAAATGGATCTCTAGGTTTTAGAATTGTAAGTAGTGCTTTGAGAGCTCTAGAAAAGGGATACTTTGTAACTCAGTCTTTTGTTCTAGGTGAAGCTAGAGTGGTTTGAGTGAGTATTCTTGGTAGGTTATTGAGAAAGAGTGTGCAAGAGATCTTGGGTTGATTTGGGGAACCATAGAGGTCAATTTATTGTACTTTAATTTCTCAATAATAGAAAAACAGTTTCACTCTGTGGACGTAAGCAAGATGCTGAACCATGTAAATTTTTGTGTTTTTCTGTTTACTTGATTTCTCTGGGTTTTATCTTTATTGTTTCTTGGACAACTTTCATAACAAGTAGAAAGCTTTTTCTTTTGTAATTTTATTATCCACATCTCTCATTCTTAGGTAGAAAACTTGTCTTCCAATTATACCTGAAATGTTGTCCTGTTGGTGGTTTTGTTGCTAAAATTTTCTCCATGGAGCTTTATCTTATAAGTTGGTAAGATGCAAGGGCTTGTACAACTTTTCAACTCACGTGTGGGATATGTAAGTGTTTCTATACTTCTAGAACTGAGTCATATACAGAGTTATTTTATTTCATCGAGAAGTTAGCATCATTATATCTTTCTTTTCTGTTATTGTCTAATTTTCTTAGTTTGTACCTGTACTGGCTCATGGTTTTTTAATGTATTTAAATGATGCTTTAAAATTCAGCTTTCGGATATTGGCAGATGGATCAACCATGGCATTTGCTGCTCTAAGAAATATGTGGTTTTTGTTAACACTTACCTTATAAGACGTGGGATTTGGTGTGTAACTTAAAGGTCTGAGTTGTGTATGTATTGTCTAAGTGGTTAGTACACCAATTGGTTGTGTTTGGTTTCTAATTTTAAGTATGAACTTTTGAACCAATCAAATGATATTTAACTTTTCTAGCTGCTATCTGTTTAGCAAGCTTGATGAAATTGGTGTCTATAGGTGTGGATTTAGAAATTTTTCTTAATGGTGTTAAAACTAAAATAATAATAATAATAATTAAAATTTTTTTATTCAATTCAGTATCTGTCAATAGAGTATTTAAATCAAATTTAATAGGACTTTGCTTAGAAGATTATTGAGTACCATCATTATTATATTTATTTTGTTGTTGCCTAAGACTTGAGTCTTGTAAGACAATTTCTTATATTTTGAAATATCTTTTCATAACTTATTTATTCAAAACCCTTTTAAAAATTATTACGCATTTCTCATTAGCATAAAGTAAAATATTCGAATTAAATAAAATATGATCTTGCATAACAAATTATCAAGCTCAACAACTAACAATTTGACAAATTTTTATAACAAATTATAGAAGGAAATTTTTTTTTTCAGGTAGTATTTAAATATTAATATATAAATTACTTTTAGTTAGAGTTTTTGACCTCACACATTACAAAATTGTAAAAAAAAAATATAGTGGGTTTATTAGTATATTAACTACATAAAACCCTAGATAAACAGTATAACAACTAAAATTTTTTTGTAAGTGAGTGGTGTGATGTGACCTTACTTCCTTCAACTTAAATCCGCCTTAAAATATGGGGTTGGATTAATGCAGGTTTGATAACGACTCCTATTAAGGATAGTGTTTCTTTTCCGGCGTAAACCCATAATTTTACTAAATGTAAGGTTGGGCCAATTAAGGTTTGAATGATAACTAGATTTATTAGAGGATGTTGTTAACTTTGCTTTAAAAGTTTGATAGAAAAATTTAAGATGACGTTTGATACTTTACAATGCAATGTGATTAAATTTAACGTAATTGTAAGTAATGTGATTGCAAGTAATATGATTGTAAGAAAACTAACATTTCAGTGTTTGGCATTCAAGCACAATAATGATTAAAATGCAGAAAAAATAACATTACAACGTTTAGTTTACAAATACTTTGTTAAGAATGTAATGTTAATTTTCAGAATTACCCCTATTTATTAAATGAAAGTTAATATACTTTTTTTATTGCTAATTTTTATATAATATCATCTCTTAAATATATTTTTAATGTCATATATTTTATTTTCATTTCTTATTATAATCTTATATATTTTATTTTCATTTCTTTAATATAATTTCTTAGGTTATATTTTATTTTAATTTTTTCCTATATTATATAAATTTTTTATTTCCTTTATTTTATTCTTTTTAATTTCTAATTCCTATATTATATATTTTATTTTTTATTTTAATTATAATATTATAAAATATCTTTAATAAACTAACAAAGTTCAATGGCAAAAATGTCATGTAATGCAATATGATTGTATTGGTTTTGATTACAATCATATTACTTACCTTGGTTGTAATGTGATGCATTATAATCTTATATTGCAGTGGTTTGTTGTAAAATAAACATTGTAATGTAATTTAATTAGACATATTATAGAGAATGTCCTCTTACTTCCCTCATACTAAATGTTACATAAAACACAGTACAGATTAAAAGATCCTATCAAAGCTTACATGTCTCAAATATTCAAACCTATAAAATTCTCGAGCTACAGTACTGACTTTTTCAAAAAAATTTTGAAGGAAATTATAAGAAAATTAAACTAATGAAGATAGTAATTGGATAGATGATTTGTAAGCATGGTCCAAATGGACGGTTTTAAAGTTAAGATTGTAAATTACCGATAAAAGATTAGTCCTGTTTTAATAGGATCGTCTCTAAGAATAAGAATAACTCTACATTTCAAGTTGACTCTATTGTCTTATAAATTTTTTTTCAAAGATAATAATTAAAATAAATAAAATGTTTATTATTGCAAATACAAATTATAACTAAATAGTATACCAAATTCATAAATAATATAAACAAATTTGTACATCCATGTTATAACAATTTAGTCAGTTATTTATTGTTAAGCTTTATTACTTTTAAAATCTTAATAATTTATTTAGTATTTTTGGCAGCTATTTTATTTATTTTTGTATTAGATATAATGTTTTAAATAATTTTTAAGTCATATTATCAAGATCTATGTAAAACAACACCCTTTGATGGTTCCAGTCTTATAATTTGTAAATATTTAACTTATATCGTATAGAGTAATAATTAGTTTAGAATCGATTCAAAACTCTACCCTATAAGTCTGGTCCTTTAGTCTAAGGTAGGTGTGTAAGTGTTTAGGATTATAAAGTATCCTAAAAGTGTCACTCCTAAAATATTTAGAATATGAATCACTTGTCAAGTCATAGAATCACCTAAAATCTGATCCAAATCTATAGGTTTATGAGTGATCTTGGATCATTGATTACCCTTAAGACTGACATTGATTAAGATTTTATTTGATTGATACTTTTGTAATTTGTAATTTGCTTTTTTTTTTTTTTTTACAAAACATGAATAAAAATATTAAAACTAAAATATAAATAAAAACTAAGAAACCAATAACCAAAAAAACCAGACAAAGTTTGATATCTTAATCTTATATTACCTTTCACTTCATATTTCAATTCACACCATTTATGTTCATATATAGGATTTTATCATTGTCCTAGAAAGGGCTTGATTTGATCTCTATATATTTAACATTTTGTCTATTATTCCTAATATACGTACCATAAAAGAAAATTTCAGAGCAAGTTCTTCATGAAGGCCATCATACATTGATTCGTAATATAATATGAAATCAGGTTATTATATATATATATATATATATATATTGCTTTTATGTAAGAAATTGGGCTTAATTCACAGTGGGGTGTGTGACGATGCGCAGCTAGTTTTTGTGGCTTCGTCCATACACCACACCAAGCGTGATTCTTTGCACTTGATTGAGCGCTAGATTTTCATAACACGAAATGTATGTTACACTAAATTTGGCCACTTCAACTTCACCTTTCGCCTAACTACTTGTACACCACAACTGGAAGGCATTGACTTTCCCCTTAAAAGCTCTTGCAAGCAATTATGCGAAGATTGGAAGCAAGTAATAGAATACTTCATTTTCACTTTACTAATAATTATTAAAATAATTAATTGTAACCAGTTTTGATCATAAATTTGTTTTCTCATTACTATTTTTATATTTTATCTACAATATACATGTAAAATATGGTTTTGGTACTTTAGCAATAAAAATTCTTTAACATTTTATTAATTTAAAAATTTTGAGTTTGAATTTTGAAATGAAAAATGTAAGATAATTAGTTTATGAAACAAGATGGGGAAAGATAGATTACTTCTCATTCTCATTGTATAACTTAAAATCAATGAAGCTCCACCTGTTGGGAAAAAAATTGTAAACATGATTCTTAAACATGGATCATTGCTATCATTTCCACAAGTGAGAAAGTAAAAGAAGACAATGTAGCTCTTTGAATATTTCTTTCATTGATATATATATAATTTGTATCTAGTATATATTCAAACTATAGTAAACTTTCACAATGTCCACGCACATTCATTTTCATTATTGTATAGAAAGAAATCAATTTCAAAATTTACTGTTCCAAATTCATATTTTAGAAGGAAGTGTTACACTATAACATTTTTGACCTGTGATTGTAGAAAAAATTACAACCATAGGTGAAAAATCTGTTGCCTTACATTAAGGCTACACTTAGGAAAAGTGTAACCTTAGCCAATGTATAGCAAAGTTGGTTGCACTTCTTTACAAGATTTTGCAGCATAATTTCGATATAGCTATATAGTATATGGTTGCAATTCTAAAACTTATGATAGCATTTAAAATATGCAGCTAAAAGATGTACATAACAACACAAACAACATTCTAATATGCAATAAAAGATACATCATAGTAACCTATAAAGTATAAACCATGTAAAATTTTCAGAAAACTTCAATATATATTGATTATTTAACTTTGATTTTATAGCAAATTTTACAAAAGTATATAGTCATTCAATCTTAAATTTTACACTAAATTTAACAAATTTTATACAAAGAATGCTTGTCAATCCAAATCTATTGCTGTAGCGAAAAGGATAACTCCAACAAGTTTGCTAATCTTAAAATAAGAAAAGCAAGAGAACATGAGATTATAAAATATACTATAAAATAATCCAAAGAATCAACTCAAGGATACATAGGTAAAGTCTTTTTCTTAACATACACAGGATCAAGATCATCATCCTTCACATCACAGAGCTTTGTTCTCATAAGATGAGGTTGTAAGTTCAAATACAACAATTTAGAATTTAACAAGAGAAATAAAGTACACAACCATGCCTTATTATCAATTTAAATACAACAAAAAAAATAAATAAATGAAGTTTAAAAGATATTAGACTATATCATAACTAGGAAAAAGGGGAAAGGAATTGGAGAAATTTGACTTACTTTTGCTCTCTATGCTTAGGGCAAGAGGGAGAAAACTTCAAATATCCATCTCATCGAATTTTTTTGATACCTGATTGAATAGATGTTATGTATTTGACTCTGCATAAAGCATACCAACTAAATCAAGCCATTGTTTTCTTAACGACAATACAAAGATCTGATTTAGTGTCTAATACAAAGATCTAAAAAGTATTGAAAAGTAATGAAACAAACCAAACTAATTACCCACGAGCAAACAGAAGAGTACCTAGTATAAGTTAAAAGCAAATGCTAGAGTTAATCCTTCCACAATATTTATGACCTGTGACAATGTTTAACCGAAACTTTCCACTTCACTATAATGGAGATATGGTCATGGAGTACCAAAACTTGTTATGAGTAATTCATATCTTGAATGTGAACATAGAAACTTTTAGATATAACTCGTGTAACATTAAAGAAACAATTGAAGTCAACGAAGCCTTAGTCCTAACCTAGTTGGAGTTGCTATATGAATCTGTTTTCACCATTCTGTTTAGCTAAGAGCTACACCTCCTAAAAAAACTAAAGTCTTTTTCTCTCCCTAAACTAGGTTTATAGGAGTAAACTCTTGAAACTCAAGGTAGTCGCCAAAGGTGATTTCCCAGATTTGGCTTCATCACTTTTAAGACTGTTTCTTTTCTTAGGGAATCTACTGATGTCATGGATGACATACATTCAAAGTGGAGGACTTTTAGATTATCAGAAGAAGAAGCTTGTCCTCTACAAATAAAGTCGAATATTGGGGCACGATCTACTAGGCGTGGTAAAGAATTATGTCTGGTGGGATTAGTATAGGAGTCCAAAGCGGTCAATAGAGAAGCCCTGAGTAAAACAATGGGTGCTGCGTGGTGATTGCAGGGACAATTAACAGTCAACGTCATCGAGGATGATAAATTTCTGTTTGCTTTTTCGTTGAAAGGTGATTATGATAGGGTTATAAAAGGTAAGCCATGGTGCTTTGACAGAAGTCTACTGGTTTTAAAGGAGTTTGAAGAAGATCTGATGGATCCAGAGGAGATCAAATTTATGAAAGAGGAATTATGGATCCAAGTAACTGGCATTCTGCTAAAACTCATGACGGGAGAAACAACTAAAGCCATCGTGAATCTGGTAGGCCAATATGTGCATGTGACAGTGAAAAAGGTGATTTGAGGGACTGCTTCCTGAGGATAAGGGTATTATTGGATCTTAAAAAACCTCTAAGATGTGGAATTGTGTTAGTTTGTGATAAAAATCAACTCAAATGGATAAACATTCAGTACGAAAGATTACCACGGTTTTGTTATCGTTGTAGAGTATTAGGACATAATGAGAAGGATTGCTGCATACCTTGCTTTGATGAAAAAGGTAAGGACGTTTCAAACCAATATGGACCTTTTTTAGTAGCATCGATATAGAGGAAGACTCAAAGAGTGATAATCACAAGAGTAGAGCATGATGTGAATTCGAGTTGCAAAAAGAAGAGTAGGGCTGACAATGTCCTGCTTGATCAATCTCGGTTTCAACAAGCAAGGTGCATGTTTACAACAAAGACACTGAATGAAATTCTAAATGTTGAGTCAAAAGTGGCAGAAAGTAGTAATGAAAATTCGAGACCCATGGGTGGTCTTAGAGATGGGGTGCAAAATGACAAAAGCTTGGAGCCAATGGAAGAATCGGTGAGGCAGATGGATAGTGAAAGATGTGAGCAGGAGGTGGCGTAGGCTAATAGGGATAATGCAGATGATGGAACGTCAAAAGTTGTTGAACAGGAGAAGTCGGGTTTAACTCAGGGAAAGATTTCTGGGAAAATAATGCTGAAAACTAGTTTAATAAATAATGGTGAGAAAAATGAGGCCCAGAAAGGAATGTCTGTTGCAATGAAACCGAATATAGAGATAGGCAATATGAAGTATAGTTTTCACGAACAGATATAGGAGGAAGAGCTAGTAAATGTAGGGGTAAAGCCAAGCTTGGTTTGTGTTTCAACTGCAGGGAACCGGCTAAATAGAAAGCGAAAGGCTATGGGGTCGAAAGAAAAAAGGAAAAGGTAGAGAAACATAGTAAGGTGGGACCATGTTTACTTATTGAAACGGTGGTGCTAGAGGGTCAAGATGACCTACATTGCCTAGATGAATGAGGATGGTGAGTTGAAATTCTCGAGGGCTCGGGAACCTTGCACAATTTAGATGCTCCTTAAGTACTTGAGGAGTTTAAATCTTGAAATTTTATTTTTAATGGAAACTAAGAGACATAATTTTGAGATGGAAAGACCAAGGTTGCAGTTTGGCTATGATTATTGCTTTGTGGTGGATGCTGTAAGTAGATCTGGAGGATTAGCAATGTTGTGGAATAAAGGCACATTATTGACAGTGAAGTCTTTTTCTTTGCACCACATTGACACAGAGATTATGTTGAAGGGTGATGTATGGCGGATGATTGGCTTTTATGGTTACCCAAATAACTCTGAGAGAGCATTAAGTTGGAGTTTCTTGCAAACTTTGAAGACACAGGCGCAATGCCCTTGGGTTTGCTTAGGTGATTTCAATGAGATATTTTATGATAATGAAAAATCTAGTGGAGCAGATAGAAGTGTGTCTCAAATGAAGGCTTTTAGGGAAGCTTGTGAGGATTGAGGATTGAGAGACTTGGGGTACAGGGGTCTTAGATTCACATGGTGGAATAATAAAGAAGAGGATGTGCACATTCGGTGTCGGTTGAATAGGGTTCTTGCTAATAATGAGTGGGCTTCTAAATTTCCATGTGTGGTGGTTTTCACTGAAGTTTTGGGGGCATCAGATCATTTGGCACTGAGGCTTGATCTTTATTTTCAAAAAAAAGTACAATGGAAGTGACGATTTCATTTTGAAGGAATTTGGCTGAATGATGATTCTTGTAAATAGATTGTCTTAGATGAATGGAGAGTACTAGATGCATCTTCAATTAACTTTTTAGGTAAATTGAACAATGTTAAAAAATTATTTACTTCCCTTAAGCCCAATCTGCTGAAAGATATGCAGGACAGAATAAAAGAGAAGCAAATAGAGCTATAAGATGTTCACAAAGATGAGGTTACTGTTGACGGAGCCAATACCATTAAAGCCTTGCCGCGAGATTTGAGAAAGCTGGCCAAAAAAGAGGAACTAATGTGGAAGCAGCGTTTTAGGGCTGATTGGATCAAGGAAAGTAATAAAAATTCAAAATTCATTCACCAGAGAGCATCTGAGAGGAAAACAAAGAATACTATTTAGGCTATGAAGAAAAGCAATGGTGAATGGGTGGACTCACAAAGGGATATCTACATAGAGGTAAACAATTTTTTCTCCCAATTATTTACAACGTCCAATCCTTTGATGGTTGAAGAGGTGCTAGCTTTTGTCCAACCGAAAGTCACAATGGACATGAATGAGGGACTGCTTGCTGATATTTCACTTGAGGAGGTTAAATCTGCACTTTTTCAAATGCATCCATTAAAAGCCCCAGAACCGGATGGATTGCCAGCTTTATTTTACCAGAGGTATTGCGATGTCTTGGTGGTAAGTATTTATCGATTTGTGGTGGATTTCCTTGAAAGCCAAATAAATAATGATGTTAAACATACCTATATAGCTCTTGTCCCAAAAGTTGAACCCTAAGCTAGTTAGTCAATTTAGACCCATCAGTTTATGCAACGTACTGTATAAAATAGCATCTAAGGTACTAACTAATAGGTTGAAGTCTATTTTGCCTGATATCATAGCAGAGAATCAGAGTGCCCTTGTTCCTGGTAGATTAATATTGATAACGTGATTGTAGCGCATGAAGTGATACACTTTCTGCATAACAAGAGACAGGGACGGGTGGGTGACTTTGCCCTTAAGTTAGATATGAGCAAAGCATATGATCGAGTGGAATGGTCTTTTGTACAAGGCATGATACGAAAACTTGGGTTTACTGAGAGATTCATAGATATAACTATGAGGTGTGTTTCAACTGTTACTTACTTTGTTCTACTCAATGGGGTACCAGGGGAGAAAATAGTCCCGTATAGAGGTTTGAGACAAGGTGACCCAATGTCTTTGTTTTTTTTCATTATTATCTCTGAGGCTCTATCTAGCTTATTGACAGCTACGAAAGAAAGCAAAAATATTTCTGGTTTAAAGGTGAATAGGAATGGCCCAAATATTACTCATTTGTTCTTTGCTGATGACAGTATGATATTCAAAAAAGCAAGAGGTCAGGAGGTTATGAGTCTTAAATATCTATTTTTGTGGTATGAGCATGCATCGGGTCAAAAAATAAACTTTGAGAAGTCTACAGTGTTATTTAGTAGAAATACTAGTTCCACTGGTGTAGACACTGTGTGTCAAATTCTTGGTGTGCAGCGAAACCATTGGGGAGCAAAGTATCTTGGAATGCCTTTAATTTGTGAAGGTTCGAGAAAAGAAATTTTCAATTATGTTAAGGAAAGAGTTATGAAACAAATCTCCAATTGGAAAAACAAGTTACTTTCAATAGTTGGCAGAGAAGTGTTGATCAAGGCAGTGGATAAGCAATTCCAACTTGTGTTATGAGTTGCTTTAATTTTTTTTTGAAAGTCTATGAGTTACTTTAATTTACCAGATGGCTTATGTAAAGAAATTGATTTTGTTATTACAAAGTTTTGGTGGGGAGGGAATGAGAGTAATTCGAAGATCCATTGGAAGAACTGGCAAGTTATGTGCACTTTAAAACGCTCTGGAGGGTTGGGTTTTGAGACACTCGGAAATTTAATATAGCCATGTTAGCTAAACAAGGATGACGCTTGCAAATGGAGAAGCCTACTATTTTATTTAAGGTTTTGAAGGCTCGGTATTTACCTAGATAGTCATTCACGGAAGCTCCATTAGGATCTAATCCAAGTTATTTGTGGAGAAGCTTACAAGAAAGTCAAAAACTTATTTATAAAGGATCTATTGGAGAGTTGGTGATGGGAGGACTATTTTGGTTAAAAGGAATAATTGGATCCTTTATGAGACACCTAGGTTGGTTGTTTCATGTAGTAATATGGTGTCAAACTCAACAAAGGTAAGCGATTTTATTTTGGTTGACCAAATGATATGGGATGAGGTGAAAATCAGTGAATGCTTTCCTCCATATGAAAATGACCTTATTCTGTCATTGTCTTTAAGTATCAGACAGCCAGCAGATCAATTGGTATGGAATCATAGTTCGATTGGTGAATATAAGGTTCGATTAGGATATCAATTACTTTGCTCCAAAGTGGGAAATAATCACGCATCAGGCTCGTCTAATAATGAAGTTTCCAGTTGGAGAAAATTATGGTCACTTAACTTACCAAGGAAAATAATTCTATTTATATGGAAGGTAATGACTGGCTGTCTTCCGACTAGAGCAGCTTTGATTCGGAGAAGAATTAATATTGAGTCTGATTGTTCATTTTGTAGAAAGGAGTTAGAGACTGATTTCCATATTTCTGTGAATGTCCGTTTGCTAGAGCTACTTGGCTGTATCCAAAATGCAGCTTTAAAGGCATTTCGCTGCAATTCTCTTCAACAAGAGAATGGGTAAATATGTTGTTACAACACCTTGCCAAGGATACCGTAGAGGAGATTATCTGTGTTTTGTGGGCAATCTGGAAAGGAAGAAATCTAACAATTTTTAAGCAAGAGAATAAAGAACCGAATAAATGTGTAGAATTGGGCTATGATATGTGTTGTCAATATAGGTTTGTTGTAGCTCTCACTAATCTGGTTACGACAACCATATGTATCTACCGAGCTTAAATGGCGACTTCCAATTCATGTCAAATTGAATTGTGATGCTGCCACTTTTGTTGAAAATGGAGATAAATATGTAGGGGCAAGGTTCATTGTGAGAGACCGTAATGGGGAATTCTTGATTGCAGGAGGGTCGAAGATAGCACACTACTCTAGTGCAGCGATAGCCAAACTTAAAGCTCTGTATGGGCACTGGGAATATGTCAACAGGAACAGGTACAGATTTCGGAGATTGAGCTTGATTGTGTGCAAGTAGTCAAGTGGATAAAGGGCCAACAATTTAATTGAGTGGTGGGGCATATTATTGTAGATTGTTGCTCAGTTTTATGTCAGCTAAATTGCTTAATGATCAAGCACTGCAGGAAGACAGTTAATTTGGTGGCTCATGAGATTGCGAAGACAATTCAAGAGCTGGGTATGACTTTGTTTGGAGGGAAATATCCACTATACCTGTGTCAATTCAAGCTGTAATTTGGAGTGACATTGTCAACATATGAAGATAATTATTGATATTAGTTTGGCATGGTTAATGAGTACTCTTTTTCCTACTAATGGGTTTTGTCTCACGAGGTTTTCTCATCAGTAGGTTTTAACGAGGCTCATACTAAACCATAGGTCTTTTACAATGTGAGAAGTCTTAGTTAGTTAAATTGGTTTACTCATATTGTAGTTTGATATTTCATGATGGAATGAAATCATCTCTTTCAAAAAAAAAAAAAATACACCTTCTAGAAAGGCAAAGAAAACAAAAAATAGTGAAAGATGATGATAGAAAACAATTTCAATGGAGATTTTGATAATGGCCAACCTTGAGACAGCTTTAGGGATGCATCATTCCCCTAGCCGAGTAAGCTACAATTGTCTCATCTCTTTGTAAGTACTCTAACGAATGCCTACATCTGGAATTATGAAAATGTAAAAAGCTTCCACTTTTCAAATTTTCTTTCGTATTCCCTCGTTTTTGGTGGGTGAAAAGAGATTGAAACTATTATATGGCAAAGGCAATAAAGCACAAAATTGACCATTTTCTTTAAACCTTTCACCTTGATTTATTTGTACTCTTCACTATAAATTGTCTCAAAGTACTTCAAATAATCTTGTCCTGTACTTTCCCACAAACATCTCCAATGAAGACCGTGTCTCCTGCACCTTTAAGTTAGAGCATACTTGCCTGCAACATTTCAATAGATAATGCCCCTTTAATAAGGCAATTCAAATCATAGCTTGACATATTCATAAGGAAGTCATATAAAAAAGGCATATAAAGAATAATATTGGATGCCTAATGTTGTTGATTTCTCACGTAAGTGCACGTATCGTTAACAAGTAATATAGTAATGAAGTAAAGTATAGTTCCCACAGAGAATTGTTTAATTCCTACTGTTAACTACTAAGATTATAATACCATAATTTTATCGAAATAATTAAAATAAAAAAGAAAAATTAGAACTAATAAACTAAAACTAAAATTAAATAGTAAATAAAACCCACTTAACTATCAGACCTAAGATTATGATATCCTTCAATACTGCATTTGATTATTGTCTCTCTCTTTCTCTTAACTTAGTTTAATGAATTAAGTTGCTATCATAGAGTTCTAAATTATTTACAAGTCTCTGTCAAATTTCTCATAAAAATACCTCCCAATTAATTTACTATATGGCTATGCAAATTTAATTGAAGAAAGATTCATTAACTTTGTGCTCTAATCCTAGCTACGTATGGCTTATAAATGTATGTTTACCCTATATGCAAATCAAACCACCTAATCAACTAAGTGCATTCGATCATACGCTATTCTATTCAAGATCTACCTAAATCTCTTTCGTCAAGGTTTAGCCTAGGTTTCCAATACAATCTAATTGGTGATCAGATGATTAGAAGCATTAAGAACAGAATAAAATAAACGACTTAAATCTATCAAATATAAGTAAAAGAAAGATAAATAATTCATACTACATATTGAGTTCAATCATAATTTTAAATAAAAAACTTAGTTCTCCATCGGGTCACACATCATCATCAAATAAAGTTTAAACAATAAAAACAAAATAAGAAAATAAATGAATAATCAAAAAGATAAAACTCAAGAATTATAATCCTAATCTTCCAAATCTTCTTGAATCCTTCAAAATCTTCTCAACTTCAATGACTTTGTAGCTTGACTCTTAACTATCAATCTGGTGTTTCGTTTCTCTCTTCCTTTCTCTTCTGAAATGTTGTTTTTATAAGCTTTAAAGTTAGATCAAGTTGGGTGGAGAAAGAAGTCAATTTCAACTGAGATTTTCTCATCAGACTATGTGGGTCGCAGCCTTGTCCAATTAATTAACAGAATCATAATTGCTCTTAGACTGTTACAATGTGTCAACTTCGACAAGAGTTTTGACTACCTTCTAGACTGAACTGGGTGAGTGATAAATATGAAAGTTGTAGATTTTTCTGTTATCTTTCCAATGGTCTAAGAATTATTTCATTCGAGACTCTGCAGAAAAAGTTATAGCCAAAATACCGAAACATATGCAATGCAAGTTTGTACCTTGAAATAACTATTCTTCTTCCACTAAAATTCTTCTTTCATCAAATACCTACAAAAGCACAAATAAATCAATAACAACCTATCTTAACCATATTAACACCAAATTAAGTATAAAATTAATTAAGATTAGATTGAATCATCTAAAATAACTAATTTAAAATAATTAAATAAAATCTACTAATTTTATGCATTACTACAAGAACTAAACTAAATTACTATTAAAATTAAGTTCAAATAACTTTATATCATAAAGTTATCACCTAAAGTAGTAAAATGTATAGCGTTATTTACTACTCCAAAAATGTTACATAGATTAGCACATAGACATAAATTTTACTAAAATTCTTCTTTCATCAAATACCTACAAAAGCACAAAAAAATCAATAACAACCTATCTTAATCATATTAACACCAAATTAAGCATAAAAATAATTAAGATTAGATTGAATCATCTAAAATAACTAATTTAAAATAATTAAATAAAATCCACTAATTTCTATGCATTACTACAAGAACTAAACTAAATTACTATTAAAATTAGGCTCAAATAACTCTATATCATAAAGTTATCACCTAAAGTAGTAAAATGTATAGCGCTATTTACTCCTCCAAAAATTTTACATAGATTAGCACATAGACATAATTAATACCCTAATTGAAGATATCAAACATCTCGATCATTATGAAAAGGTAAGAACTTAGGTAGTCATCAAAGAAAAGAATTCTTACAAAGGTGCTTATATAGTCAAAAAACTCTATGGTACAATTATTAAAGTTTAACCATCAGTTTAAATCCAAAGCAGCATTAAAGAAACAAGCAAGAAGAAATAAAAGAACCTCAAACTTTTGCTCTTCATTTGCATCCATCAGATTCGATTAATCTTCATCATTAATAGAAGTGTCAAGGCATGGGTCCTCTTCTACTCTCTCCATACCCTACAATATAAAAGAAAATAAAAGGCTAACTGCTAAAATAAGATTTCCAAATTAATATCAAACTGAATGTCTTTCAACCCTTCAAGACTGCTATGCAAAATGAAACAACATAGGATAATCAACTTGAGATGCAATAGAATTCAATGCACATTTGAACCCTTCATGATTGTCAATTATACAGTTGTTGCTTTTGATTTTTGATGTTCCTACATTTAGTTATTGAAAATCCCAACTACCAATATTGACCGAATAAATCGAAACTAGTTCATGATAATGGCGATCAACAATTATATAAATAGTCAATCTTTATGGCCATTCAACATTTTAAGGGTCTAAGTATTGAAACAAGCTCTCTATTGGACCAATAGTACATAAACAAACTGAATGAATATAAACAGGGCATTGGGGGTTCAATAATAACAATCAAACTGAAACCAAGATGTAAATTTGGCAACCAAAGTTTTTTAAGGAAAAAAAAAACCCAAAATTTTACGTGAACAATATCAAATACTGTGACATAAGTTCTAAAAGTTCTCAACAACCTAATAAGAGGAAAAAGAATGCCAACAAATTAATATGTGGCTATGTTAGTTTTTTTTCATCATAGACTTTAAAATCACAAAATACATACATCTATTACAATTGGGTAGGCAATCCCCATTCATGAGGCTCGTGAAGAAATTAAATAGTGCTATATCTTGATATCTTTTCCTAAGAAACTCTAATTTGCATTTAGAATCTTTAATTAGTATTTTAAGAAGCCCTAATATAAACTTGATTTACATAAATCATGCTCACAATAAAAAGAAAATGTGACGAGAAAGAGAGTGAGAACCTGAATAAAAGATTATATGAACAAATACCTGAAACTTACACAATAAAAACTCTATTTAGCATTCATTCAAAACTCTCAAAATTCAAATTTCATAAAACTCTCAAAATTCAAATTTCATATAAATTTGAAAGAAGAACGAATAAAAATAACATAAAATCAAAAAAGTTGAGAAAATCTTTGAGGATTTCTTTCGATCCATGCCCACCTAGAATTTTCTTAGTAGCCAAATGGAAAAAATGAACAAAGAGTGAAAGAGAATTGATGAATCGAGAAAAAGAGAAATTACCTATCTTAAAAAAAATTTAAAGAAAAAAATTTGAAAATTTTTGATGAGAAATATAGTAAAAGAAGATAATTGATCTGAGATTGAAAGAAAGAGGTATAAACTGAGAGTGATTTTCCAAAAAGAAAAGAATTGAACGTAAGAGATAAGGGTTTTTTCTACGATGTTTAATGGGCCATGATTTCCTCTATTTTGTGGTCTTCTATCCTTTTAATCTTTTTCTATTTGGTGGCCTTCTTTCTTCTTAATTTGATTTAGTTTGTTTTAATTTGTTCTATGTGATTACACTTTAAATAGTGTAACTAAATGGAAATGTTTTAAGTGTTATATGATAAATTTAGTTACAATAAAATAAATGCAGCTAAAATTATGTAATAAAAGCTCAAAAATGTTGCGGTGTTAATAATTTGAATAAGGCTTTTTGTGTTCCCCCCATGCTAAACAGAAAAAGTGTAGTACGTTGGCCTAAATGACATTTAGACTAATGTATCTATATTGTATCAGAGTGTGACAAATAGGCTTTTCAAGTTAATTAAAAATAATTAGATCCAAACCATAGTCTTATAGTTAGGATTTATTAGAATATAAACTAGGGTTAATATAAATAGCTCACTTAAGTTTAGCAGCCACTTTCATTTGCTTGAGAAAACATATGTTTTAAAGTGAATTTCACAAAAATCTCTCTTTGGTATGATTTGGGAATTTTCAAGAGCAAGTTTGGAGAATAAAAATTAAAGGTAATTTGCTAAATTCATCATTATAAGGTGAGTAAAAAAAACCTTTTTTAAATTGAAGAAAAATAATTGATTGATTTAGAAGGATTTGGATTAAACTTGAAAAGGAAATATGCTATAAGAATCGAGCTTTGTATAAGTTTGGTTCTATAATGATTTATGGAAGTTTTGCTATTTGAATTATATATGGTTGGAAAGCTATATGAGTCTATTTTTAATGAACTAAATGGAAGTGGATTCCAAGTTTTCTGTGTAAAGATATGATTTATTTTTATTGTAAAGACAGTGCAAACTACCTAGCAACAACGTTAGAGGCAATTTCAAAAATATTTTGCACTTTTCTTATAGTGAACTAAGTGTTGAGATTTATATAGATAGAAACCTTATTAAATCTAGTTTCCCACTCATTAAACCAATCCCAATTTCGAGTTTCATAGCTTAAGATATGGTTATTTTAGTGAATGATGTGCAAGCTGTCTAGATTTTTTATTAAGAGAGTTTGGATTATTTTATGTAATTGCAAGTGATAAATAGATTTTAGAGAATTAGATTTTTGCTAATATGTTCAAATGATTATTATTAGACTTTTGATTATTTTGGGAGAAAGCGAGTTTGTTAGAACGAAAAGAGGTAAATATACCCTCACACACTTTACTTGTTTCGAAACTATGGTGTGTATATATATATATATTTCTTTAAAGAATTGAACATTTTATTTCATTACTTTCAGTATATGAAAATAAGGTTAAGCATAAGATTATTTTCTGTTTTGGACTTATTCAAATGATGAACATTGATTTCCTAATAATTTGGTTTATTCATATGATGAACATTGTTTTATGAATGTTTTGGTTTATTAACGAGTATTAATTTATGAAAGAAATGAAATCTTTAATCATCTTTAAAGAATGTTTTAAGAGCTAAGAAATGATCCCTGGGAAGTGAGAACACCAAAACTAGTTCTACGGCTTTGCTAATAGGTTATAGTAGTTAACATATGACCCTACTAACAGGTTACAGTAGTTAGCATAAGGCCCTATTAATGGGTTACAATAGTTAGTAATAATCATAAGAATGATTTGTAATAGTGATTGTAGCTAAAGATGATGAACTTTACAATTTTGAAAGATTGAATTACTCTTTGATTTGCTTGAACGATATTTCAAGAATGATATTTGATGATAAATTATTTATGAACTTATGAAATTATTAACTTTGAATATAATGAATCTGATTATTTTGAAAGCATGATTTAGTGAAATACCTTTGAATGATGCATATGATAAATTGAAAACAATGCTTGATCCAGTAAGGTGTGTGTGGCTATACTTGTTGAGTCATGGTTTGCTCATTCCTTTACTTACAATTTTGTAAATGACTAGAGATGAGAGCTAATAAAACAATTTGAGCAGTCTATTTTAGTGTTAAGACATTATTAACTATCTTGAGACTTTACCACATGTAATTGATATTTTAGTTTATTGTTCAATTAATTTTCATCTTAGTTGAATTGTAATAATTACATAGAGAAAAATGTAAGAATAAAATTATTGATATGACTTCATTTAAGGATTTTAATAAAAATGAAAGATAGCAATGCTTCATACTATTTTGGAGCTTAGTCTCAAGATAACATGGTCGTGTCACGCAGGGCTAGCCCTTGGGTAAAGCCACCCAAGCAAGGGCTTTAGGCCTCCAATTTGGAGAGGCTTTATAATTTTATAATATAATTTATTATACTAAAAATATATAAAAGTTAAAAAAAATAATTAATAAAATTATTTGTTTTCTTACTTCCTTGATTATGTGTCTAGTAAATCTCAATTTTCTATCACTTTCTAATTTCTCAAATACTATATTATTTTCAATCAACTAACAGTCATATGTATTTATCTCCAATAACTATTTTTTTCTTACTTATTTTTTCTATTTTCAATCAACATATTTAATGATTTCTAACAACTATTTTTCTCTTATATATAAAACCAATTATTTCTTTTTCAATGTATAATATCTACTTTTAAATTCTTCTTTTCTCATTTGCTCTTTCTTCCTTTTTCCTTTAACTTCAATTTTCTTCCAAAAAATACATAAGAAGTCCGTTATGTTATTATTTTTATAAAGTCGTAAACCTCATTTACAGTTTGCAATAAGTATTCAATAATTAGGTACTATTGTTCTAATATTTATAAACTTTTTTACTTTAATTTTTAATTTATATTATATTGTTATATTACATTTATTTTATGTGATAGTTGATTTATTTGAATTAAAAATTTTGATTGTTGATTTTGTATTAGTTATTTAAAAAATATAAAAATTTTACATCTCAAAAAACTGAAAGAATAAAAATTTAATAATTTTTTTAATTTTAATAAAAAAAAGATCTCATTGAATATTTTATTTTAGATTTTTGAATTTATTAAGCCGCCTTGGTGTCATTTATTCAAGACAAAAAAAAAAAAAAAAGTCACCAATGAATGGACAAGAATCCGGAATCAGTAAAAGTCAACTTGCCATGTATATGCATAGCGATATCTAGCACTAGGTTTTATCCGCTAGCTAACAACCTGTGCACGAAAAGAAAAGAAAGAAATAAAACGAAAGCTCATGGGGAAAAGTCAAGTCGACATCAGGTAATTGTTCGAGTGATGATAATTGAAGCCACCATATTTGATGAAACATAAAATTATACATGACTGAAGTTGCTGCGCAAGTGGAAGTAGACACTTTGTAAAAAATATCTACTTTCAATCTTATATCTACGTTCCTCCCACTCGTCCATGGTATCAAAAGTAGGTCATTGGGTTAATGAAAAGTGAAAACGAAGGGTTCCAATCTCAATGCTAACCTCTGCGCTTTATAATTTGTCTCCAGATAGTTTTCGATCCTTCTAAGTCTCCCTTAAGGGTGGAAGTATTGGAAGATGCCGAGAAAGCTTGAGTTAGGAATAGGTGGAAAAGAAATTAAATGTACTATATTTATCCTTTTTAATATATGTGACGTTAGTGGTTGCAAAATGTGATAGCTTAATTATTAGGTGGCATACATGAATGAAAAGGCAATGGAATCATTTGTTCTCTTACTGGTTAACAAGATATGGAAGTGAACCCAGGGGCCATTTCATCAACAATTAAGTATAAAAGACATTTCGCTTATTGGTGCCTCACTAAATTGTTAGACTCTGAATTTGAGATTTAGGTCAAAATATTAAAATCGATGCAATATTCTTCTTTAAAAAAAGAACTATACAATAAGTAAAGAATTTCAGTTACTTTACTAGTTACTTAGATTTGGTTTGTCCACTATCAACTTGAAGTCAAGTTCAAATATTTGAGTAGTTGACCTAAGCAGCTGAGCTTAATGGAATTTTTGTTCAATATATTTATATATATATATATATATATATAATCAATTTTATCCTAATTTTATTTAATTAATTCAGTAAAACACACATTTAATAGATCAATTGAAAAATTAAATCATTGAAAATCTTATAAAACACACACTTAATTTTACATTTTCTTTTTTTTTTAATAATCAAAATAAAGTAATAATGTTGAATAGTATTAATAGATCAATTTTTTGTTCATACTGATCACAACTCACAGGCTGACCCCATCAGCCATAATGAGTTCCTTTTTCCTTCATGCATCTTTCTAAAGCACACAAAAACAAGGACAATAAAACAACACCAACCCATTTTCAAACTTTCAAATACAGAAAAGGGAAAATAAGAAAGAAACAATTTTTTCATTCCAAAAAAAAAAAAAATCTTTGACCCTAAAGACTAAAAACCCAAAAGCCCATTTCTATTGAAAATTAAAAAAAAAGAAGAGGCCTTTGACAAAGAAACACCTCAAAGATCCCAGCTTTCTTCACACTTGGAAAATAAAATAACACCCAAATAGATAAATTGATTTCTTAACTTAAATCATTTGCAAAGATACCAGGCTTTTTCTATCTTTTTTGTTTATATTTGTTTTTGTGTGCACGCAAAGGAAGGGGAAAGCATGAGGCACGCTTAGCTCCTAGCAGAATGATGCGATACTAGAAGCCAGGAGATTCTTTAGAGAAATGCAAAGCCCCTTTTTGCATAGTTTGAAAGAACATGGGCAGCTTCTGACCAAACATGAAACAAACATACATTTGATTAGTTTGAGCACTAAATAGGATTGACAAATGATTACTTTTTTGGGTGATTAGTGATTAGCCCATGTTTATTTTTTGTTTGAACAAACCAAAAAAAAATTTCTTATCATTTGCAAAGTAAATATTGCAATCATTATTTATAATAATAAAGGAGAAAGATAAATAAAAATCGATTGGCTATTTCTTGGTATATAATGCGAAGTATGAATGTTGAAAGGGAATAATAATTAAGAAGGCACAAATTTCCCTTTCTTTTTTTTGTAAGGAAATGAAGAGATAGATGCCTTAGGAGGAATATGGTATGAGGAATTTAATTTGCATAGTAGATCACTATTTTTCAAAAAATAAAAATAAAAAAAGGCATAATGCCTAAATAAGTTTATAAATTATTTAAGAAAATTCAAATAAGTACTTATTTTTTTACTGCATTCAATCAAGTTTCTATATTTTTATTTTTGACCAAACAAAGCTCTTATAACGAATGATTAATTAATTACCATTAGTCAAAATGCCACTTGTCTTTTTCTTTTCACATGATGCTAATATTACATTGATGTCGATGATAAAAAAGTTATATGATCATGTTATCATGTCAAATTAACATGTTATGTTATCATTAATTATGATATGTCAATATGTTACATCATCATTAATTATAATATATTAATATGTCACATCAGTATCATATTATATAGAAAGATAAATAACATTTTAACTAGGTCAAAAATTATTCATAAATACTTATTTGACTCAAAATAAAAATATGAAGACTTATTTGACTCAAAATAAAATTATAAGAATTTGATTGATATGTCAATATATTACATCATCATTAATTATAATATATTAATATGTCACATCAGTATCATACTACATAGAAAGATAAATGACATTTTAACTAGGTCAAAAATTAGTCATAAAGACTTATTTGACTCAAATAAAAATATGAAGACTTATTTGACTCAAAATAAAATTATAAAAATTTGATTGAATACAATAAATTTATATAACCTTATTTAAATTTTTTTTATATATTTTAACGGTTTTTTTAAAATATTATGTCAATATAAAAAATGTTTAAAGAATATCTCCATTTTGTTTGAATTTTACCAATTTAAGCTTGGCGTGGACAATGGGAAAGCGTTAAATTTACTTCTTAATGGTTGTTTTAATTTAGAAAATTAGACCATGACCCGTGCTTTGCGGCGGGCCTCTTTCTATCTGTTTTTTTCTTTCTCTTTCTACCTCTCTTTTTCTTTCTTTTTTCTCTTTTTTCCTCATCTTCCACGTGGCTAAATGAGAAAACCCCTTTGGGTCTTCCTTATATATATGTTATAGATCCTTTTAAATTGCAGTTAATCTATTGAAAGATGAGCTCATTATTTTCCATAATTTACAAAGAAAATGCCACAGAGGGTTCATTCTTCACAATGAGTAGACCATACCTTCCTGCCTCGGTCATCAATTCATTAGACTTTTGCCTAGTTCTTCTATATAAACAACACTTCCTTATTCACTCTGTCTTCAGTACTTTCTTTTACTTAGAATTCTGTTTTCAGTTCCAACAATGATCAACTTTAAGCAAACCCAGCTCTTGACATTGCTTTGCTTTCTTTTCATCCTACTCCCTTCCATAGCACGAGGGGAGTGTACACGTGAACCTGAAGATAAAGATCGCAATAAGCCTCTAGCGCTCAAATACAAGATGGCTGCTATAGCTTCGATTCTTGTTGCTGGAGCCATAGGAGTTTGCTTTCCCCTGCTTGGAAAAACTATCAAGGCTTTACGTCCCGAAACGAATTTATTCTTCATAACCAAAGCCCTTGCAGCCGGTGTGATATTGTCGACAGGGTTTATCCACGTTCTTCCTGATGCTACTGAGAGCTTGACATCTCTTTGTCTAAAGTTTCCGTTCGCCGGATTGGTGGCTATGGCTTCTGCGATTGCTACATTGATGGTTGATGTATCTGCTACTTCTCACTATACCCAGTCTCACTCTAATATGACCCAACAGATAGACGGTGATGAAGAGAAAACAGGGGAACATGAAAGTCACGTACATGTTCATATCCATGCAACTCATGGCCATACTCATGACCCGGCTTCTTTGGCTGATGGCTCCGGTATATCTGAGCTTCTTCGACATCGAGAAGTATCTCAGGTAATTTTTGTTTAAACTAAAGATGTCTAAGCTTTTCCTGTTTAGTAAATCATATTGCAGGAAATTGGTGGAAGTAATTTTAAATTCTATTCTTTGGCTTGAGCCTTAAGATATGAATAGTCATCAGACTGATATTTGATCAAATTTCAATATATAGAAATTAATCTGAGATTATTAGTATTAATTTTGACAATATATATATATATGTTTTGTAGGTTTTGGAGTTGGGGATTGTGGTGCACTAGGGATATCTTTGGGTGCTTCTGAAAGTCCAAAGACTATAAAGCCTTTGGTGGCTGCACTGACCTTTCAACAGTTCTTTGAGGGTATGGGACTTGGCGGATGTATTTCACAGGTAATATATCTTAATCCTATGTTTTAAGATTTTCAGTTAACCTTAGTCAATTTCTATCAAACTTTGTTGCACATGGTTGATGATGTTCTGCTAAAACGGTAGTATTTCGAAGTAATCAAGACCTTTAAATTCATATTTGGTTTTTCTAACTCTTCTTTTTTGAGGGTCTCTTTCTGGAAAAAAGAGAATTGCAGCCTCCTTTATCTAATTTTTGGGACAGTATTTATTATTCTAAGTGATAATCAAATAGTTTGCTGGGAACACTTTGAAACAAATTGTGCTGTTGCTTCTTTTGTAAATGAATGACCTGTCACATGTTGGAGAGTGTATAGGGTTTTTTATCAGTTCTGCATAGATGATAGAATCACAGGGGCATACGGTTGCCATGATATGTGGATAGGAATGGGATAGGGTTATCCTGATCTCACAGGCAACCTGATGTGAGAAGCTATTTTGTGTTTTGTAAGTACGTTTGTCATGGTACCGCAGGTCCAGCGTCTGTTACAATTACCATGAAATGGTAGTTTTTTGTAAAGCTGCTATTTAATTATGAAATTAAATTGCCTTTCAAAATGAAAATAGAAACTTATTTTGAATGAAGCACAAGGAATTGAATCAACCCTGAAGTATTTTCTCTTTCTTTCTTGTGTGTCTATGATGCATATTTTAAGTTGCCGAATTAATTCTCATAGTATTAATTATGTAAATAGACAAAATGATAGGTGTATGAGTTTGTTTTAATTACTCTGTAATGTTTTTGTAGGCACAAGTCAAGTCTCGCTCTGTTGCAATCATGGCACTCTTTTTCTCTCTTACAACCCCAGTTGGCATTGCCATAGGAATAGGGATATCAAGTATGTATCATGAGAGCAGCCCAAAAGCTCTTATCGTTGAAGGGATCTTCAACGAGGCATCAGCAGGAATCTTAATATATATGGCGCTGGTCGATCTTCTTGCTGCTGATTTTATGAACCCAAAATTGCAAAACAATGGAATGCTTCAAGTAGGAGCCGTGTTGCTCTTCTTCTTGGTCTCCTGGCTGTATGGGTTTAAAGCTGTGATATGCAACTTCTTCCTTTTGTTTATTTTAACACGAATTTATTATATAATTTTGCCTACATTTCACAATGTAAGATTTTGCTCAAAACACAGAGTTGCATCTCACCTTTTTGCAGATAAAATTGTACATAAATTACAAAACCGGCAGATTTATTCAAGGACTAACAAACACAAGGTACTGTTGGCTTGGATTACATGCAATGGAAGTGGCTTAGCTATCATTATTATCATGGGAAAGGTAAACCGACAATGACGGGCTTGTTCCAGTATTTTGTACTACTTTGAAAAATTGTATAAAAAGAATTATTGTTTGAATCTGGTGGAAATTAAGGAAAAGGAAGTATATATAAAAAGAAGAAGATTTTCATAAGGAAAAATGTTGGCGGATGTCTAAGGGATGAGATTATATACTGCCAGGTAGAAGACCAGAACCGTTGCTGCGGGTTAATTAATTGGTGAAAGTTATTTAAATATATTATAATATATGTTAATGATTGTTTAATTCAACTGTTTTGAAACAGCATTATTTTAGCTGTCGAGTGATGAACAAACAGAACACGGGATGAGAGATGTTGCTTGTTTATATCATCATGAAAACTTGTGTAAAGAATGATATTGTTTACACAATAAACGTTTCATATGAAACATTTCATTTACAAAAGCTTATACAGTAAGAGACTATACAATTATTTGAATAGTTATATATGCAGAAATTCAACTCTGGTATAAAGTAAACTAATTATAAAACTGTATCAGAAGCCTGGGAAAACAACGGTAAATGTATCGAGTAGCATGTAATGAGCAAACAATCAAAATAAGAACTAGTAATATTTAATACACCTTCAATACAGAGCTACATTTGGTCATATGATTTATAAACATTGTATATATCTTAGACTGTTGTACAAAAGCATTCATCGATAGGAGAGTTTAAAGGAGAGCTTGAAACACATCTTCCAAATACTCCTGCATAACTTGTCTGTATAATTAACCTGGTTTACTGCACCATTGATTTACAGAATGAAGTTGACATGAACTTACAAAAAGAATGTCCTGATAGTGAGCCATAAGTTCTCTATACAATGCAATGTCAAAAAGATATAGTTTGTCTGGTCAGAACAATATGACAGTTGTCCCGTAGAAAATCACATTTCTGTTCCATTGTCTAGTCATTTTTACCATAGATGTCGTGATACTATGGAGCTACAAAAAAACATGCTCCAACCGTGGTCAAAATTACCTGCTCTAACTTTCATAAGACCATTCTTGGCATGCCAACCCTTCTTGCCAGTTTCTTGGGGGTACTGTTGAAATAATGTTACAAAATATGATTAGTATATTCTGTGTTATTTTATTGTTATCTTAATAGCAAGTACATTCATTAATATAATTTACCTACTCAGTTTTGATTTTTTTTTCTTGGTGATTTCGCCGGAAATAGTTCCTTTGTTACTTGTGCATTCGTTCGAGATGGTGGCACTGCCATCTGGGTTTGTCTGAGAGTCTATATCGGGGTTTCAGGGAGCGACACTTCTATCTGGGTTTGTTTGATAGTCTGTACTGGACTTTGAGGGAGTTTGGGTTCTTGGCTTGCTGGACTGCCACCTTTTTTCAGCCTGCAACTTTCAGCCAAAGACTTTCGATAGTGTTATAGTCAACAACCTTGAACACTGTCAGCAATTCACCTCTGCACGAAAAGAAACAAAATGAAAGCCATGGAGAACAGTCAAGTTGACCCAGGGAATTATTAGAGTGATGACAATCAGAGGTGAATTTTTATAATTTATTTTTATTTTTTAAAATTTAATAATTTCACTTTTATAAAAATTTTAAAATTTTTTTAACATATTTTTATTTTTTTAGAATTTTATAATTTTGTTTCTATAATATTTTTTTGTTTGGTGAGATGTCCCATAATAATTAGTTAACAACTAATTTTAATAAGACTAAATTAAAACTTATTGTAATAGAATTATTTCCAAACCCTATTTCTCAAAACCTCACAACCACCCCTATTGTTCTTGTTTCTTTTTACCAAATACTATAGAAATAATTTTTTTTATATACATTTTTGCTTACTAGCATTCTCTGTGGAGAAAACTTTTATTCGGTAATTTAATTTTTTTATCATGATCATTGATAAGTTTAGTATATTTACATATTTTATTTTTAATATTTTCAACTTTAAATTTTTTTCTTGATTTAATAATTTCTACTTAATGATTTTGATTTAAGATTTACCGTTTTCATCATTTTTTTTTGAAAGCAATAAAACAAGGATTTGATTAAGCTTACTTATTTATTTAGGGATTGTTTGATTGCTTTCCTACAAATTATTTGTGTTTTTTTATTTTCTTGAATTCTTATGAATAATTAATTTTTTTATTCAGAATTGCTTTGCTATGGAATTGTTTATTGATATTGTATTTAATTTTTGTGATTAATTTTAAGAAATTGCTTCCCATTAAATTATTTATTGATAGCCACTAATATTTTTTAATGGATTGACTTTTTATTAGAATTTTTGTTATTATATTTGTTTTTTATTAGCTTGTCCACTGTCAACTTCAAGTCAAGTTTAAATATTTAATTAGTTTTTGTAAAAAAGAAAAATATGTAATTTTATTGCTTTTAGTCATAATTCAAATAACTATGAGCTTTGTAAAGTGCATAAAGTAAAAGAAAAAAAAAAAACCCAATACCAATAGGGCCCAATTTTGGGAATCATTGGGAGAAGTTGGAGTCTTAAACAAAGTTCAGCCCAACCTCACAATTATAGAACCAGCCAAGAGAAACAATTGCATCCTCCCAGCTCTTATTAAGATATCTAATTCAATACAGAAGTACTGTGAGAATGAAAACAAATTAATCTAGCGTTCGATATTTTATAATATAATGTGATTACAAGTAATGTGATTGCACGAAAAATAATATTATAGTGTTGGGTATATAAGTAATGTAATGATTAAAATGCAGAAAAGATAACATTGCAGTGTTTGTTTTACAAGTACTGTACATGGTATGTAATGTTAATTTTCAAAACTACCCTTATATATTAAAATACAAGTTTAACATGTTTTTTTATTGTTAATTTTTATATAATGCCATTTTTTAAATATATTTTTAATTAAATATATTTTATTTTTCATTTCTTATTACAAGTATATATTTATTTTTATTTTTAATATAATTTCTTATATTGTATATTTTATTTTAAATTTTTAATATCAAAGTAACCATTTTTTGTTTTTCATATTTATTTTTTCTCTTTTCTAGCTGATTCATCACCATAAGCAGTTCCCGATTCATAACCAAGAACTCCCCAAACCACAAAGACAAAGGAGAAAATGAGTGGTGAAGAGAAAAACAGAGCTGTAGTTGTAGATCACCAGCACCATCAGTATGAAACTTTCCAAGGAGTAGCCAACTACCCTCCTCCGCCTCCTCCACATAACTAGCACCAGCACCATCACCATCAGCCAGATATTAGGTTTCCTTAGCCTGTTCCACCTCCTGGCCCCCATGAACCCTCTACTCCTCCTCCTCTCTTGCAAATCAAGGGCCAAATTATTTCACTGATAAATCCTAAAATATAAATATGAAAAAAAACTCAAATTAATAGAAAAAAGTCAGATTAAAGAATACAAGAAGAAAATAAAAAAAAAAAGGAAAAAGAAGAATGGGAGATTTCAACCCACAATTTCAGATGATAAAAAAGTAGAGCTAGAAGAAGAAGGAGCGACTTTAGCAAAATGGAGAAGAAGCAGCAGACCCTAAACCCCAAAAAACACGATGAACTTGTTTGCTTCGGATTGTGAGTAATTTTTTTAAAAGATGAGCAATTCCCCGTACAATTCCAAATGGATTGTTCTAGATAAGTAAACCCAGCTCTTGACATTCCTTTACTTTCTTTTCATCCTACTCCCTTCCATAGCACGATAGGAGTGTACGTGTGAACCTAAAGATGAAGTTCGCAACAAGTAGTGCTCAAATACAAGATGGCTGCTATAACTTCGATTCTTGCTGTAGCCATAGGAGTTTGCTCTCCCCTGCTTGGGAAACCTATCTAAGTTTTACGCCTCGAAAATAATTTAAATATCAAATATCTAAATAGTTTACATTATAGATATATGGATCTACATATATCACTTTGAATACATTTTAAAAATATAAGAAATTTAAGTAATGTCCTTATAATTAATTTAGCTTGAAAGTAAGCAACATATGGAAATTCATCAAATTAAAAAATCTTTTAGGTTTTCAATAGATGATCACATGAATTTTCAATAATTTTTCATATCATTATTGATCCGAAATGACTTAATTAGTAATGTCAAATATTAAAATCATTAGTAAATTTCTAATTAACTATAAAATGAGTTTCAATAATTTTAATATTTTGTAATACAATCTAGATTCAAATAGCCAGTAATTTTTTCAACACACTTCTTACTCTAGATAATAATGTAATATAAAGATATTAAGTTTCCATTTCATTTGTTATCTTAATATGATATCTATTAGACGAATATCTTTAAAACTTAATAAATTTCTTTAAGATTTCGTTGAAAATAATGCATCTTCAATTATAAAGTTTGTTCCTTTGGGTAATAAAATATTGACTCTTCCAAAACTTCAATTAATCTTATACTACTAGATATAGTATTGACATCAATTTCTTCCATTTTCAAGTAAGAAAATATTTTTTATCTTTAAATATAATATGTATTGTGGCACTGTCAACATATATCTGCATCATTGATCTTAGATCTAATCAGATGGATATTCATATTTTAAAATAAGATATATAGTAAGAAACTTGTAAGTTAACCTAAGAGAATAATAAATATAAGTTTATTATTAAAATACCTAATAAGAACGTATCATTTAAATGTAATGAGAGCATATAAAAATATCTTCATAATAAAGTTATACAAAAGCATATTAATAAACTAGTAAGAAATTTTATTTTTAGATATTTACATCACTAATTAGATGATCAATTCTTCTTTCATAACATCTAGATGTGTTATATCAATTTGGCTATTGTTAAAATCATCTTGAACAAAATTTGTTTCAGTAAATAGTTTTTCTTCTTAACTTTCAATGATACTTGATAAAGTTCAATAAGATATTTCAGTGTAAAACAAATACGTAACTAATGACCTTTCATACTATGATAAACATTTTCTATATTCTTTTTATTTTATCTATTTTTTTCTTTTTCTTGTATCTTTTCAATGTTCATCCATTTCGGGTGGTTAAATGTATTCGTCCACTTTTGTGGTTAAATGTCTTCATCTACTTTTGGTGGTTAAATGTATTTTTACTATTAGATTAATGATTAGTGTAACCACTACAATTACAATTATTATGCTAACACTTTTTAGATCCATGACCATAATTATTAAATGATGTCGCCTTCATTTCAATAAATTGATGAGGTTGATGATTTTTTATTAGTAGCTCATTATTTTTCTCAAGTATAAAAATATGAAATCCAAAACAAAATGTACTTTCAGATTACCTAAAGTATATTATTTTTGACTTGTTATAAAATAAATATCATATAAAGTTAATTTCATATATTCAATTCCAATTGTCTTATGTAAAATCTTACAGTATCAATGATAGATTTACATATATGAACATAATTATATTTGAAATTCAAAACATAGAAAACATATATTGAGCAAATTATATTTTAATATCAAAATAAAGAGATAATATATAATTATTTATATATTTACATCCATAATCTGATTTAATAAATTAAGAGACCCAATATAATACATACTACATTATTACATATTCACATTTCGTTTAATAAATTAAGGAACAAAATATAATATATACTACACAATAGCAAATTCACATTAAAGTTAATTTTCAGATATGAAAACACTAAAAAGATATTAAATCACTTTTCTCATTCATTAAAATCAAAAATCAAAAACCAACAATTGAAATTCTTTTAAAACTATTAAAGCTTAAAGAAATTAAAGTTCGACTTTGAGATGATAATGATGAAAATTAAATGATATCAAAACTTAAGATAGTAAAAAATCGTGCTGATAAAAATATTAACAAAGTAAAAAAATCTTATTTAAATGTGTATTTATAAATAAAGTGATAGCTTATTTACAAGCTAATAACTTTTTATCTAAATAAAATTTATAAAATAAAATATAACTAAAGGATTTGATTTGGATGAATTAAATCTTAATATTAATCTGATTTAATTTACATTCAAATTTGAATATACAAAATATAAAAGTTCAAATTAAATTAAACTCTTATGTTTGACTTGCTAAACTATTTGACCTGTCTTAAATGTTTGATTTAATCTAAAATCTTGAATCTTGATATTATAAACATTCACACATATATTCATAACAATATTAATTTTTACATTTCAATACTTTATGGCATATTGTCAATTACATCGTTGATGAAACGACATAAGATGGAGTGTGAAGATCCACCATCCATCAAAGACTTCCTACTCTGTTCACTCATTTCCTTTGCTATCTTCCTCACATCGCTATCCTGCTCCATCAGACACCTGATTCCTCTCTCTATATTCTCAGCACTCACAATTTCCACTACCTCATCGAGGAACAAAACATCTTTCCTGTAATCCATTTTAATCTCCACCCCTAATCCCACCTCTTTCACCATTTGAAACGTATTCAGTTGTTGCTCTGCGTAAAAAGGCCACGTGGCCATTGGTACTCCGAACCATATAGTCTCCAACGTGGAATTCCATCCGCAATGAGACATGAACCCTCCAATTGCTGGGTGGCCTAAGATGGCCACTTACGAGGCCCATCCAATGATCTTACCAATCGTGGCCGTCCGTTCTAAGAACCCTTCGGGTAATACCTCTGCCACGTTCTCGTAATCAGTTGGGCTTAACATCATTTCTTCGATTGGGGGTTGGCGTAGGGACCACAAAAATCGGTGTCCACTCTGCTCCAGTGCACGGGCAATCTCTTTCACCTGATCCCCACCAAAGCTCCCCCTGCTCCCAAAGCAGAGAAACACGACAGATGAAAGGGGTTGTTCATCAAGCCATTTCATGACATCAGAATTCTGATGAAGCCCACTTGCAGTCTTAAGATTTAATATTGGTCCCACAGGGTAAACAACCGGGTATTTACCATCAGAAAGGAACTCGACTGCATGGGATTCAAGCTCTGAAAATGTATTTGCCATGATACCCTTGACTTTTCTAAGCTCCTTGGACATATCGTGGACCATAGTTGAAGTTTCGGGCCTGAACACTACAATGGGAAAGAATTTAGCAGAAACTGGGTTGACAGAGGAGGGTACGATGAACTCAGCGTCCGAGCCTTTTAACTTGGTGATGTCAACGTTTTGCTCAGCATGAAGAGCTTGCATATAAAATTGGAAGCCAAGAAAAGCTGCACTCAAGGTGTAAAAAACATAACTAGCAACACCAAATTCATTAGCCAAATCTACCAAAGTAGTAAAAAACATGTCGATAACGAACCCGACGAGTCGAGGTGAGTGGGGCACTGAGCTGGAGTACTGAACTATTTTGGCGACGGCCTCTTTTATGTGGGGCCTCTGGCTTTGTATTATAGTGGTCATGAACTTGTAAGGAGGAACACCTTTTTGGGTTTCATCTTGAGGGAGGTTGATAAATTTAATGCGAGTATAGATGGTATCATTATCAGCAATGAAAGAGTCGATGTAAGCTGTTAAATTTGGGTCGTAAGGCAGCTTGATGATGAAGACGGTGATGGAGAGATTGGAATTGAGATCCACCAAAAGCTTAGCCAATTCCACAATAGATACCAAATGGCCCATTCCAAGCGTTGGGACGAATACTAGCTCTGCCTTCTTCATCGTTTGCACAGAAAGTTACGTAACAGCGACGATGAGATAAATATGGTCCTCTTGGTTTCTGTGTAATGTAGTTTTCAAGGCAATAAATAGAAGAGTGTTAGATTGTGATGTGATTTCTTTGCTGGGTTTAATGGACCTGGATTTGTACGCTATCCATCCATTCTTGTGGTTTAGATAAGCCTTGGAAGTTGCGAGTGTGAGATTTTTCAAGACTTGACCCATAAGTAAAAAGGAATCCCTTTTAGTGGGGAACTGGTAGCTAAAGCCAATGCATTGACTTAGAAGTCGTAACTAGATAAAAAAAAAATCTGAAATGCTTCTAAATATGATAATTGAGGTGCGTCAAAGCTTATTTAGTTGAGAAACATGATTAAAAGAAATGCTCGAGAGGCCATTACCCAGTTATTTTGAGCCCAAGAACATTGCAAGATTTTTATTCAGTTGAGGAAAAGGCATCCTGAAATAGAGTTAAAGAATATCTTGAGGGAAATTGAGCTTTGCTATGAAATATCTACAACATGCTAGCCAGTTTATCACTCCACTTTCCAAGTGCAACTTAGGGCAACATATGCCAGATGTTGCACATTTGAAACTCACCATCAACATTTCTCCAAAATAAAAATTACTTTTGGATTCTTAATTCACAACAAAGAGAAGTTACATATACCCACATAGTGACACATTCCCAAAACTGGCACAGATTATAATTGCTGAATGCTCCAAACAAAAATGGTTCCCATGGCAGGCAAAGCTACCAAAAAAAGTCTTCGCGACTGTGCATTTCTAAATGGGAGATTGGAGATTTCCATGCCGTCTTCAAGTTTGCACTTTCTATTATTATGGCAAACTGTTTATTACTACAAAGAATTAAATTGGGATAGGTCATATACTGTGCTGCAACTCTATATATAAACAATCATGTAAGGGTTTAGATGATAACAATGAAATCAGACTCTTTCAAAAAATTGTAAAACGAAATCCCAAGTTTCCAATGACGTCAAGTTGAAATTACAAAATTTAAACTTAAGCTTTGATTGCAAAAGTAAAACTTGTTATGGCACAATAGTATAGGTATAGTCCTTGAAGAAGGTGGCTTTTGGGTAAATAACTAGATGCATGCGGTACTCCTGCATTTTGAACAAATTTATACAGAGCAAAAGCTTTCAAATAGGAAACACTTCTTCACCCAATGAAAACTGGAAAGACAAAGAAAATAGAACACGCCTTTCCTGCGCATTGCTTTCCCCACCAAATGATTGGTACTTCGACTGTAATAACAATAAAAAGACATGCTCTTAGATCTAGTGTTTAAATGTTTTAGCCATGTATATTAGTTCAAAATACTTCATTCATACTAAATAACATGATAGCAAGAAGGTTACAAAAGGAAAGCAGGAAATGGCAATGTCTTTTCGGTTTAGACTAGCTGCAATGATGTACTATCTATATGAGAGAACCTGCAGAGCAATTATCTATCTTGCTCAACTGTTACAAATGTGCTTTAGAGGTTATCATATAGTTTCACCAACATCCAGCCTAAGCAACTGCAAAAAATAAAAGAATTAATGAATTCCTGAACATACGCACACACACACACATAGCCAAAATACTATAGCTTATTTATTGAAATTAATCCACTATGCCAAATTATGATCAATGGAAAATTCAAAATTTTATTTTTTGTAATATAAAAAGGAAAAATCACTGAAAGCAATTTACCATATGCTGAAAATGAAGAATACATATTCCATATACAGGTATTAATGAGTAAAACATTTAGTTACCTCTTGGATCGGCATAACCATCTCAACACATCTCTTTATTGGAAGCTTTTCCCTCTTCTATTTCAATAGAAAACAAAGAAAGGGCAGCTGATGTTCTTAGTTAAATCTTGGGATTAAAGGTTAGAACTTGATACCTGCAAATGTGGAAAACAGGATCATGACAACAGCGTGGAAGCAATAACTACTAAAATTCAAAGGTAAGGTCTCTTGACAAGTGCCGATTTATGAATGAAATGAAATCTTTGATCATCTTTAAAGAAAGTTTTAAGAGCTATAAAATGATTCTTGAGAAGTAGGATAATCAACATCAGAACTAGTTCTACAGCCCTACTAACAAGTTATAGTAGTTAGCACACGGCTTTGTTAACAAGTTATAGTAATTAGCATACGACCCATTAACGAGCTACAGTGGTTAGCATAAGGCTTTACTAATGGATTATAATAGTTAATAATGATTATGAAAATGATTTGTTGATACGGTCATGTCACAGGTTATAATAGTGATTGTAGCTAAATATGATGAACTTTATGATTTTGAAAGCTTGAATTTATGATTTGCTTAAATGAAATTTCAAAAATGAAATTTGATAATCAATGATGTATGAATTTATAAAATTATTTACTTCGAATATAATGAATTTCATCATTTTGAAAGCTTGATTTAATGAAATACTCTTGAATGATTTATATGATATATTGAAAATTATGCTTGATTTGGTAGAGTGTGTATGGCTATGTTTGTTGACTTAAGGTTTGCTCATTCCATTACTTACAATTTTGCTAATGACTAGAATTGAGAGTTTTAGAATTATGAGAGTTAAGAGAATAATTTGAATAGTCTATTTTAGTGTTAAGATATTGTTAGCTATTTTAAGACTTTGCCACATGTAATTGATATTTCAACTTCTAGTTGTTCAATTACTTTTCATCTTAATTGGATTATTTCGTATTATTTTGAAATATAGTCTCAATGTAATATGATGGTGTCATTCTCGTATTTGAGACGTAACAGAATAGTCTCCAATGAAAGGACACAAATCTAGAATCATTAAAAGTCTTTTTGTACATTTGGTATAGGGAATAGCTAAGCTATTCCTTGTCTATGCCCAAGGGAATAGCTTACCTCCGTTTGGTACAGCTTTGGTACAAAGAATAACTATTCTTTAAAATGGGATAAAACTCAGGCATAACTATACTCGAGTTTCCCCATGGGTTTTGCTATTCCATGATTGAAGGAATAGCTCTAAAATGTGATAAGACTAAAATATCCCTTATAATTTAAAAATATTACAACCTTAGACCTATAAATATTTTTTTTTATTTTCCCTTCTTCTTTCTCTCTCTTCTCACGTTTTTTCCTCTCTCATTCTCTCTCTAAGTGGCACTCAACACCGAAGATGACATTGATGGCAGCGACGATGGCAGTTTCACGACCGAATATGATCGGACAAGATTCAAAAGGAGATCCAGCTAGATCTGGCACTCAACGGCCAGATCTGGCAGCAGGAAGCACCGGATCTGGTGCTTCCCAACCAGATCCCATGGTTGGATCTAGCACTCCACGGCCAGATCCAGCCACCGGGAAGCGTCGATCTGGCGCCGTAGTGGCCAGATCTGGCCACATGGTGTGCCAGATCGACGTTTTATTACACCGGTCACCTTTCCGACGACCGACCAATGAAGAAGAAAAAAAGAAAAAGAAAAAAATAGAATAAAAAAGAAAAAAATTATTTGTAAAATTTAAAATATTAATATTTTATATATAATTTAAACATTATTAATATTAATATGATTAAAATATTATAATATTAATATTTTAAACTATTAATGTTTTATTTATTAAATTATTAATATATTAATATATTAAATTTTTAATGAGTATAAATAAAAAAATATTAATATTTTAATCATAATAATATTAAATTATAAATAAAATATTATTAATTAAAATATTAATAATTAAATTATACTAAAATATTGATATTTAAGTTATTAATTATTAATGTTTTAATTAATTATAAATTATTAATATTTAAAAAATAAAATAAAAATAAATAATTATATATATAATAAAGGGTATTTTTATCTTTTTCTTTCTATTCTTTTCTTATTCCAAAGTTATTGTTATCAACTAAACACTATAATAAGTCATAATAATTATTCCTACTCTATTCCATTCATCATACTAACTAGTAATACTTATTCTATTCTATTCTCACCTTATTCTATTCTCACGTAATAACTATTATATTCTATTGTTATCTATTCCGCGAACCAAACGTGCCTTTTGGGGCTTAGCTCAACTTGCCATGCATATGCATAGCAGGTTCTAATACTAGGTTTTATCTGCTAACTATGAACCTTTGCACGAAAAGAAAAAAAACAAAATGAAAGCTCATGGAGAAAAGTCAAGTTGACCCCTGGGAATTATTAGAGTGATAACAATCAGAGGCGAATTTTTATAATCTATTTTTATTTTTTAAAATTTAATAATCTCACCTTTATATAAATTTTAAAATTTTTTAACATATTGATTTTTTTAGAATTTTATAATCTTACCTCTATAATAATTTTTTATTTGGTGAGATCGATGTCTCACAATAATTAGTTAATAACTAATTTTAATAAGACTAAAATAAAACCTATTGTAATAGAATTATTTTCAAACCCTATTTCTCCAAAACCTCACAACTACCCCTATTGTTTTGTTTCTTTTTACGTAATACTATAGAAATAAAATTTTTTTTATACATTTTTTGCTTGCCAGCATTTTCTGTGCAAAAAACTTTTAGTCTATAATTTAATTTTTATATCATGATAATTGATAAGTTTAGTATATTTACTTATTTTATTTTTAATATTTTCAACTTTAAATTTTTTCTTGATTTAATAATTTCTACTAAATGATTTTGATTTAAGATTTACCGTCTTCATCATTTTTTTTTAAAAGAAACAAAACAAGGGTTTGATTAAGCTTACTTATTTATTTAGGGATTGTTTGATTGCTTTTCTACAAATTATTTGTGTTTTTTTATTTGCTTGGATTCTTGTGAACAATTAAATTTTTTTATTCGGGATTTCTTTGTTATTGAATTGTTTATTGATATTGTATTTAATTTTTGTGATTAATTTTAGAAAATTGCTTCCCATTAAATTATTTATTGATAGCCATTAATATTTTTTAATGGATTGACTTTCTATTAGGATTTTTGTTATTATATTTGTTAATTTTTGTTTGTTATTAAGTTTATTTAGAAATTGAGATTATTATCGTTATTAAATTATTTACAATTGTACTGGTTAATTTTTTAAGTAAATTATTAAGATTGATTTTTGAATGATTTTTAAAATTTGTAAGTATGATTTTTATATGAACTTACTTCATCTAAGTTGTTTTATATTGTCTTCAACTCTTCGCTCCAAACACGAAATCTTGAGTCCACCACCAATGACAATTGGAGCCACAGTATTTGACATACATGACTGAAGTAGCTGTGCGGGTGGAAGTAGACGACTGAGTACAAAAAGTGCAGGGCGTGAGCAATTGGTAGAAAATTATCTACTTTTAATCTTATCTCTACATTCTTCCCACTCGTCCATGGTATCAAAAGTTGGTCGTTGGGTTAATGAGAAGTGAAAAAAGAAGGGTTCCAATCACCATACAAATTAACTCCTGCGCTTTATAGTTTGTCTTCAAATAGTTTTCGATCCTTCTAAGTCTCACTTGAAGGTAAAAGCACCGGAAGATGCCAAGAAAGCTTGAGTTAGGAATAGGTGGAAAAGAAATTAAACATGCTATTTCCATCGTATGTTGCGTTAGTGGTTGCAAAATGTGATGGCTTAATTATTAGGTAGCATACATGAATGAAAATGCAATGGAATCATTTGTTCTGGTACGGTTAACAAGAGATGGAAGTGAACCCAGTTGCTTTGTCATCAACAATTAAGAATAAAAGACATTTTGCTTATTGGTGCCCCACTAAATCTTTACAATACGAATATGAGATTAAGGTCAAAATATTAAAATTGCAACATTCTTCTTTAAAAAAAGAACTACACAATAAGTAAAGAATTTCAGTTACTTTACTAGTTACTTAAATTTAGCTTGTCCACTATCAACTTCAAGTCAAGTTTAAATATTTAACTAGTTTTTTTTTTTTTTTAAATGTAATTTTATTGCTTTTAGTCATAATTCAAATAACTATGAGCTTTGTAAAGTACATAAAGTAGAAGAAAAAAAAAACCCCCAATACCAATAGGGCCCAATTTTGGGAATAATTGGGACAAGTTGGAGTCTTAAACAAAGCTCAGTCCAACCAACCTCACAATTATAGAACCAGCCAAGAGAATCAATTACATCCTCCCAGCTCTTATCAAGACATCTAATTCAATACGGAAGTCCTGTGGGAATGAAAACAAATTAATCTTGGTGAGGACACCAAAGCAAACTAAACGCCCGCCTAACCGCTAAAACTGCTCACACCTTACACCTTTCTTCACCAAAGTAAGCTAAACACCGCCTACCTGCTCACACGCTAAATCCAGTACCACCTCCCTCACTCCCATCTCACCATTCCTCTCACGCCAAACGTGAGTGATTTTCCACTTAAACATGACTAGTTGACGTAAGCAGTTGAGCTTAATGGAATTTTTGTTCAATATTACTTATGAAGAACGTTCCTCAATGGCCAGAAGATAAAGAAGGATCTCACCCTGAAGACTCCTAAAAGCAGTCATCCCCCTTGCGTTTCCCTGCAAAATTCCTAACCGTTGTACATGATACAGCTCATGACACATTAAACACACAGAACCTCACCAAATCTCATGAGCCACCCAATTCCCCACTCCCCCTTTTCCCTTTTAAACCCCTCCCTAAAAGTAAAAACAAACACCCCTTAACAGTAGTTCGTACCCCAATGCTGATGGAGACTAGAGCAAAAATCAGCCACACGAACCCAAGCGCCTCACAGTAATCTGTCTGATTAAATCCCTATCCCCTCTCCAAGCTTTCTTTTCAACCCAGTTTCCACCTAAGGGGATTCATGAAAAAGATAAGGAAAACCCCTTGATGACCCAGAGCCAGACCAAGTCATACCCCTCCTTCAAGTTTCATTTCAATTTCCGTTTTATTATTATTTTCCCCTTTTTTTCTTTTTCTTTTCATCTCACTTTTTCTCTTTTCTTTTTTTTCTTTTTTTTTTATACCTTATATACTGAATAATACCGATGGAAACTGGGAATAGAAGCATAATGCAAACAGTGAAGTTGCTAGTACCTAGCCGGAAAGGTCAACTTACCAAAATATGTTTTTTTATAGACCTTGGTAAGATAGTTTATTATATATTGCGAGACATGTCACCAGCACCCAGAAGAACTGCAGCATAGAAATTTATTTAGAGCTTAATACTACCCTGCAACTTTGGACCCATGAAATCTGCTGAAAGAAGATCAACCAAAGCATCAAAAGCCCAGCAGACGAGGCATTTAGTGTTGTTGATAATGCTGGCAACAAGTTATTGTCAGTTGAAAACAGCAGCACGACTTGTATACTGTCAGTTGAAAACAGCAGCAAGACTTGTACGTGGAAGTTGAAAACGTGATGCTGTATTCAGTTATTTTTTATCATGCTTTTATTTTGTAACTTCTTATAACTATCAAGTAACTAGTGGGCTGTATATATTTGTTTGGATTATGAATGAAGTGTGTGCTTTTCCTTCAATTTTCAATACTCTGTTCATCCCTGTTCTATCCAACTAAAACAGATGCTTCCTAACATGAGCCATACTTTTCATTCCCCTTAATTTATCATTTAGCAATCTTACCATGATCAAGGCGGTTGGACTGTTCTCCTCGTAGGTCTTGGACAGAGCAATTCCCCATACTATTCCAAACGGACTTTTCCAGATAAGCAAACCCAGCTCTTGACATTCATTTACTTTCTTTTCATCTTACTCCCTTCCATGGCACGATAGGAGTGTACGTGTGAACCTGAAGATGAAGATCGTAACAAGTAGTGCTCAAATACAAGATGGCTGCCATAGCTTCCAAGGGCGGAGCCTCTTTATGTGATGGGGGGGCAATGGCCCCCCCAAAACTTTTAAAAATATTTTCATAATATATAAAAATTTTTAAATTTTTTTTATATATTCTATTAGTGACCTTTTCAAAAAAAAATTATTTAATAATTAGTATAAATAAAAAAAATAAAAAGATTTCACATATCTCACCCAATTTTAATTTTTTTTTTCAATTTATATTATTATTTTTTTTCATTTCTATTCTATTTGTTCATATGTTATAAGTTTTTATAATTTTTTTTAAATTTCTACAAACCATTAACCATATTCCTTTATTTGTTTTTTTATTATATAATATGTGATACCTACCTTCTATTTGTCATGTTCTTCTTTTTTATGTTACGTAAATTTTATTTTATATGATTTTAATCTTTAAAAATTAATAAATTATTATATAATTCTCAAATATAAGTTGTAGTATTACATTGTTATTTAAAATTTTATCAATGTATCATTTTTTTATTAATCCTGATTATATAAGAGAAAATTAACTTGAGTATATTTTTTATATGCTTTACGTTTTATATTTAATTGAAATGAAATTATCTTGAATCTATAGTATTTAAATAATTCCAATTATATAGGAAGAAACTATTAATCTTATATATCATTTTTAACTATTTATATTTTACAAATTATAATTTTATATTTAGTTTCATATTTCTATTATCAACATTTTTATTGTTGATCGAATTTAACATATTAGTTTTTTAAAATTTTTTACTGTTATTCAACTGTATTTGGCCCCCCAATAAAATTTGACTAGCTCCGCCCTTGATAGCTTTGTTTCTTGTTGCTGTAGCCATAGGAGTTTGCTCTCCCATGCTTGGAAAAACTATCTAAGTTTTACATCCCGAAAATAATTTAAATATCAAATATTTAAATAGTTCACATGATAGATATAAAGATCTACATATATCACTTTGAATACATTTCAAAAATATAAAAATTCAAATAATGTCCTTATAATTAATTTAGCTTGAAAGTAAGCAACATATGGAAATTCATCAAATTAAAAAATCTTTTGATCTTTCAATGAATAACTATATGAACGTTTAATAATTTTTCATATCATTATTGATCCGAAATAACTTAATTGGTATTGCCAAATATTAAAATCATTAATAAATTTTTAATTTACTATAATATGAGTTTCAATAATTCTAATATTTTGTAATACAATCTAGATTCAAATAGCTAGTAATTTTTTCAACACACTTCTTACTCGAGATAATAATGTAATATAAAGATATTAAGTTTCTCTTTCATTCATTATCTCAATATGATATCCATTAGACGAATATTTTTAAAACTTAATAAAGTTCTTTAAGATTTAGTTGAAAATAATACATCCTCTATTATAAACTTTGCTCCTTTGGATAATAAAATATTGACTCCTCCAAAGTCTTAATTAATCTTGTACTACTAGATATAGTATGGACATCAAATTCTTCCATTGTCAAGTAAGAAAATATTTTTTTATCTTTAAATATAGTATATATTGTGGCATTGTTGATATATATCTGCATCATTGATCTTAGATCTAATGAGATGGGTATTCATATTTTAAAATAAGATATACAGTAAGAAACTTACAAGTTAACCTAAGGGAACGATAAATATAAATTTATTATTAAAATACCTAATAAGAACGTATCATTTGAATGTAATGAGAACATATAAAAATATCTCTATAATAAAGTTATACAAAAACATACTAACAAAATATTAATAAATTTTATTTTTGGATATTTACATCACAAATCAGATGATCAATTTCTCTTTTATAACATCTAGATATATTATATCAATTTGACCATTGTTAAAATCATCTTGAACAAATTTTGTTTTAGTCTATATTTTTTCTTCTTAACTTTCAATGATACTTGATAAAGTTCAATAAGTTTTAGTATAAAACAAGTACGTAACTAATGACCTTTCATATATGATAAATATTTTTTATATTCTTTTTATTTTATCTATTTTTTTTCTTGTACCTTTTCAATGTTCATCCACTTCGAGTGGTTAAATGTATTCGTCTACTTTTTGTGGTTAAATGTATTCATCTACTTTCGTGGTTAAATGTATTCTTACTATTAGATTAATGATTAGTGTAACCGCTACAATTACAATTATTATGCTAACACTTTTTAGGTCCATGATCATAATTATTAAATGATGTCGCCTTCACTTCAAAGAATGAACGAGGTTGATGATTTTTCATTAGTAGTTCATTATTTTTCTCAAGTATAAAAACATGAAATCCAAAACAAAATGCACTTTCAGATTACCTAAAGTATATTATTTTTGACTTGTTATAAAATAAATATCATAAAAAGTCAATTTCATATATTCAATTTGAAATGTCTTATGTAAAATCTTATAGTATCAAAGATAGATTTACATATACAAACATAATTATATTTGAAATTCAAAACAAAAAAAACATATATTGAGCAAATTATATTCTAATATCAAAATAAAGAGATACTATATAATTATTTATATATTTGCATGCTTAATCCGATTTAATAAATTAAGGGACAAAATATAATATATACTACACAATAGCAAATTCACATTAAAGTTAATTTTCAGATATGAAAACACTAAAAATATATTAAATCACTTTCCTAATTCATTAAAATCAAAAATAAAAAACCAACAATTGAAATCCTTTTAAAGCTTAAAGAAATTGCGTTTAAAGCTTAAAGAAATTAAACTTCGACTTTGAGATGATAATGATGAAAATTAAATGATATCATAACTTTCTCAAAATCGTGTTGATAAAAATATTAATAAAGTAAAAAGATCTTATTTAAATATATATTTACAAATAAAATGACCATTTATTCACAAGATAATAACCTTTTATCTAAATAAAATTTATAAAATAAAATATAACTAAAAGATTTGATTTGGATGAATTAAATCTTAATACTAATATGATTTTAATCTACATTCAAATTTGAATATACATAAATATAAAAATTTAAATTAAATTAAACTTTTATGTCTGACTTGCTAAACTATTTAACTTATCTTAAATGTTTAATTTGATTTAAATTCTTAAATTTTGATATTATAAATATTCACACATATATTCATAACAATATTAATTTTTACATTTCAAATTTTATGGCATGTTGTCAATTACATCATTGATGAAACGACATAACATGGAGTGTGAAGATCCACCTTCCATCAAAGCCTTCCTACTTTGTTTACTCATTTCCTTTGCTCTGTTTCTAACATCGCTATCCTGCTCCATCAAACACCTGATTCCTCTCTCTATATTCTCAGCACTCACAATTTCCAAGGTCTCGTAAATCCACGTAATCTCCACCCCTAATCCCAGCTCCATCACCATTTGAAACGCATTCAACTGTTGCTCTGCGTAAAGAGGCCACGTGGCCATTGGTACTCCGAACCATATACTCTCTAGTGTAGAATTCCACCCGCAGTGAGACACGAACCCTCCAATCGCCGGGTGGCCCAAGATGGCCACTTGCGGGGCCCATCCGATGATCTTACCAATCGTGACCGTCCGTTCTAAGAACCCTTCGGGTAATACCTCTGCCACGTTCTCGTAATCAGTTGGGCTTAATATCATACCTTCGACTGAGGGTTGGCGTAGGGACCACAAAAATCGGTGTCCACTCTGCTCCAATGCTCGGGCAATCTCTTTCGCCTGATCCCCACCAAAGCTCCCCATGCTCCCGAAGCAGAGAAACACAACAGATGAAAGAGGTTGTTCATCAAGCCATTTCATGATATTAGAATTCTGATGGACCCCACTTGCACCCTTGAGATTCAATATTGGTCCCACAGGGTAAACAGCCGGGTATTTACCATCAGTAAGGGAGTCGACCGCATGGGATTCAAGCTCTGAAAATGTATTTACCATGATACCCTTGGCTTTCCTAAGCTCTCTTGACACATTGTGGAGGATAGTTGAAGTTTCGGGCTTGAACATGACGGTGGGAAAGAATTTAGCAGAAATTGGGTTAAAATAGGAAGGTATGGTGAACTCAGCGTCCGAGCCTTTTAACTTAGCGATGTCAACGTTCTGCTCATCATGAAGAGCTTGCATATAAAATTGAAAGCCAAGAGAAGCTGCACTCGACGTGTAAAAGACATAGCTAGCAACACCAAATTCGTTAGCCAAATCTACCAAAGCAGTGAAAAAAAAGTCGAGAACAAACCCAGCGAGTCGAGGTGAGTCGGGCACGGAGCTGGAGAAGTGAACTATTTTGGAGACGGCCTCTTTTATGTGGGGCCCCTGGCTTTGTATTATAGTAGTAATGAACTTGTTAAGAGGAATACCTTGTTGGGTTTCATCTTGAGGCAGGTTGATAAATTTGATGCGAGTGGAGATGCTATCGGTATCAGCAATGAGAGAGTCGACGTAGGCGGTTAAATTTGGGTCGTAAGGTGGCTTGATGATGAGGACGGTGACGAAGAGGTTGGAATTAAGATCCACCAAAAGCTTGGCCACTCCCACTGTCGATACCAAATGGCCTATTCCAGGCATTGGGACGAATACCAGCTCTGCCTTCTTCATCGTTTGCACAGAAAGTTGATAGGGACTAGGGTCCTCTTGGATTGTGGTTGATGTAGTTTTGGAGGCAATAAATATAAGTGTTAGAGTGTGATGTCATTTCTTTGCTGGGTTGTTTGGACCTCTGATTGAACGTTATCCATCCATTCTTGTGGTTTTGAAAAGCCTCCGCAGTTGCAAGTGTCAGATTTTTCTAGACCTTTCCCATAAATAAAAAAGAATCTTTTTTACGGGAGAACTTGTGGCCAAAGCCTAAAGCCAATGCATTGACTTAGAAGTCATAACTAGATAAAAAACAAATCTGAAAGTGCTTCTAAATTGAGGTGCGTCAAACCTTATTCAGTTGGGAAACCTGATTAAAAGAAAAACTCGATAACCCATTACCCAGTTATTCTGAGCCCAAGCACATTGCAAGATTTTTATTCAGTTGAGGAAAAGGCTTCCTGAAATAGAGTTAAAGAATACCTTGAGGGAAATTGGGCTTTGCTATAAAATATCTACAACATGCTAGCCAGTCTATCACTTCACTTTCTAAGTGCAACTTAGGGCAACATATGCCAGATGTTGCACATATGAAACTCACCATCAACATTGCTCCAAAATAAAGATTACTTTTGGATTCTTAATTCACAACAAAGAGAAGTTACATATACCCACTTAATGACACATTCCCAAAACTGGCACAGATTATAATTGCTGGATGCTCCAAACAAAAATGTTTCCCATGGCAGGCAAAGCTACCAAAAAGAGTCTTCGCGACTGTGCATTTCTAAATGGGAGATTGGAGCTTTCCATGCCGTCTTCAAGTTTGCACTTTCTATTATTATGGCAAACTGTTTATTACTACAAAGAATTAAAGTGGGATAGGCCATATATTGTGCTGCAACTCTATATATAAACAATCATGTAAGTTTTTAGATGATACCAATGAAATCAGACTCTTTTAAAAAATTGTAAAACGAAATCCCAAGTTTTCAATGACGTCAAGTTGAAATTACAAAATTTAAACTTAAGCTTTGATTGCAAAAGTAGAACTTGTTATGGCACAATAGTATAGGTATAGTCATTGAAGAAGGTGTCCTTTTGGGTAAATAACTAGATGCATGCGGTACTCCTGCATTTTGAACAAATTTATACAGAGAACAAGCTTTCAAATAGGAAACACTTCTTCACCCAATGAAAACTGGAAAGACAGAAAATAGAACACGCCTTTCCTGCGCATTGCTTTCCCCACCAAATGATTTGTACTCCGACTGTAATAACAATAAAAAGACATGCTCTTAGATCTAGTGTTTAAACGTTTTAGCTATGTATATCAGTTCAAAATACTCCATTCATACTAAATAACATGATAACAAGAAGGCTACAAAAGGAAAGAAGGAAATGGCAATGTCTTTTCAGTTTAGACCAGCACATTTTCTGGAATGATGTACTATCCATATGAAAGAACCTGCAGAGCAATTATCTATCTTGCTCAAGTGTTACAAATGTGCTTTAGAGGTCATCATATAGTTTCACCAACATCCAGCCTAAGCAATTGCACAAAATAATAGAATTAATGAATTCCTGAACATACACACACACACAGAGCCAAAATACTATAGCTTATTTATTGAAATTAATCCACTATGCCAAATTATGATCAATGGAAAATTCAATATTTTATTTTTTGTAATATAGAAAGGAAAAATCACCGAAAGCAATTTACCATACGCTGAAAATGAAGGATACATATTCCATATACAGGTATTAATGAGTAAAACATTTAGTTACCTCTTGGATCGGCATAACCATCTCAACACATCTCTTTATTGGAAGCTTTTCCCTCTTCTGTTTCAATAGAAAACAAAGAAAGGGCAGCTGATGTTCTCAGTTAAATCTTGGAATTAAAGGTTAGAACTTGCTACCTGCAAATGTGGAGAACAGGATCATGACAACAGCGTGGAAGCAATAAATACTAGAATTCAAAGGTGAGGTTTCATTGACAAGGTGCAATATGAGCTGCTACCTATGAAAGTTTGCTATATCTCTTTGGGAAGTCAATGGTTATGCAAAAAGGCAATAACATACAGCTACGAATTTTACAGGTTGGATATATTACTTAAACACTAGCCTTGCAGATGTTGTAAATTCAGCATTAAAATTTTTAACTTCGACCCACATCTCTTTCCCCAGACCCCAAGTAGATCCAAGACCTCTGAACACTAATGCTTTTTCCCATCCCAAAACCTGACAGTTACTTAGCTTAATCCACTATGACACAATGTAGAGAGGTTTCATACATTGTACATGAAAGGATAAAATGAAACTTATTTATTAAATTCCTTATCCAACTTGCATATCAGGCTGTTTTTATGATGCGAACACACAACCTACAAAAGAACCATGATGTTTCTATATCACCCTATACTTTATTTAATAATCACATTTGCTGATTCCTTCAGTAAGAGAAATCCCTTGTTTTCAGTCATATGCGTACCTTGTTAACTATTTTCTTGCCTCATCCCTTGAGCTCTCCTAAGGTATTCAGTCTTTTTACAATACAATAACAAATATGCATCAGCATGTAAACATATAAAAGAAGCATCCCATTCCCATTGTTGGGTAAGACAGAAAGAGTTGCATAAACTTCCAGTAAGATAAGGTACTAGAAAAAATTTTCTTTCTTCTGTTACCTGCTACCCCTTCATTTTTTTATTACTTTTTTTGGAGTGCCCTGGGGGGGAGTGGTGGGGTTGTCTTAAGGAGAGAGATGCTTGTTACAAAACTGAACAATGAAAATGAGGCCATTTTCATTTTTTGACCAGCTTGAAATCTAACCAGCCCAGTCTTCAGGGCTAGAGTAAAACACCAAACACCATGTCAAGGGATTCTGCCACCTGAGACTGACAACCTGCTCAAATAAGCCACTAACTTGCTCCAGAAATTTTAGCCAGTCCCAGATATCAACAAAGCTCCAAAATTTCAAATTGGAGAAACAGTCCCAAAAGAAGTAACATATCCTTAAAACAAACCCAAATAAAGTAGCCATACACCAGCCAACCCACTTGCCGGTATCTAGAGCAAAAAGATGTTCATCTCCCCTTTGTAGTCCTAAGGTGCCATCATAATCCACAAGTTATGTTCCTCTTCACTCATCAAATTCAGAAAATACCAAGGAGATGGGAATTCTTCTAAGTATTTAATAATAATCAGCATTTTTCATCTTCTTGAACAGTCCTAACAAGTTATATATCTCATCAGATTGGGGGTGCTCTTGGTCCTTAGAAGCAAAGCAGTTCACACAACCTGCAACCTGAATCCAACTACATCCAACATCCTTTCTAATACCCTTTTCTTTCATTTCTCTCCTCACTCTGCCAACATTGTCCCAGTTTCCTTCCCCTGCATATAAATTTGAGAGCAAAACTTGATAGCCTGTCATGCTATTTCTTATATCCGTTTGAAGCAACTTCTTGGCCACAACTTCACCCAAGTCAAATTTTTGGTGAAGTCTGCAAGATGCAAGAAGTGATCCCCAAATCTCCACAGAATTACCTTCTTCACCTAATTGTTCAACAAACTCATAGGCTTCAACCACCCTTCCAACCTTCCCTAGCATGTCAGTGACACAACAGTAATGCTCAGTTGAGGGATGGATCTTAAACTCTCTCTCCATTGACCTAAATATATGAAGGCCCTCATCAACCAATCCAGCATAAGCACAAGCTGATAAGACTGCGACAAAGGTAATGGCATCAGGCTGAATGTTAGATGCCTGCATTGAGCGAAACAAAGAGAGAGCCCTCTCACCCATTCCATGTTGACCATAACCCAATATCATTGTGGTGTACGTGACAGCATTTTTCTCAGGGATATCAAAAAACATGCTTTCAGCTAGCTTGATGGCACCAGATTTGGAATACATGTCAACTAAAGCAGTGCCCACAAAGACATTTTGGTCCAACAAATTATGAACAGAAAATCCATGAAGTTGCTTACCTAAATCTACATTTCCCATTAGACTACAAGCTGGGAGAACTGATGCCAACGTAACAGCGTTAGGCATCACATTTTGCTGGAGCATTTGTTTAAAGACAATGATAGCCTCTTCAACTAGCCCATTCTGTACAAGACCAGCAATCATAGCATTCCATGTGGCTTGATCCCTATTGCAGGAATTGCTTTTTTCAAAAAGTAGTTGTGAATTCCTAATCAAACCAGACTTAGCATACATGTCTATAATATAACTTTCCATCCCCTGAAACTGAATGCCATGCCTAAGAAGATAAGCATGGGTCTGTTTTCCAATTTCCCGGTTTCTAAGATTTGATGCTGCTGAAAGCAGAGCAGTTACAGTCACAGAATCAACCAAAAAACCTTGCTTCTGCATCTCATATACAAGTAACAACCCTTCATCATCCAACCCATTCTGTACAAAAGCAGAAACCATAGTATTCCAAGAGATGACATCTCTTTCAGGCATCTTATCAAAAACTTCGAATGATGTGTGGATTGAGTTGCACCTGGAATACATAACAAGTATTGCATTGGCTACAATAACTGGCAATTTGCTTAAATTCTTAATTATATAGGCATGTAGCTGCTGTGCCAAGTCCAACCACTGCAACTGTGAAACTGCACTTAAAGCTGAGAGAAAAGTGACATCATCGAAAACAGTTTCTGACTCCATAGCTTGAAGAAAAAGCTTAATTCCCTCAACTGGACAATTATTTTGAAGATACCCTCCAATCATAGTGTTCCAAATCTCGATATTTCCCTGTGAGCAATTGTCAAAGATCTTCCTAGCAAAATCAAGGCAACCAAGCTCTGCAAACATGAAAATCGCAGAACTAGCAACATACAAGTCATCAACACACTCACTTCCCAACTTGAGAAGCATACCGTAAAGAACTTCAGCATTATTATAGTCCTCTAAACCGGATAAAGCAGGGAAAACATTAACAAAACTAACTGCACTAAGTCTTATCCCCATTTTCATCATTTTCTTAAACAGTATAACTGCTTCCAAATATCTCTCTGTTTTTCTATACCACGAAATCATAGTATTCCAAGCAACAACATCTCGCTTACGCATCATATTAAATACTGCACATACCAAATCATGTTTCGAATAGTCAAAGCCCTTAATATAACCACCCATTTCCTTATTATCCGAAGAACTCAAACAAGTAGCATAAAAATTTAACAAAGCATTATATACAATCCTACTGGGGTTGGTTAAACCCCGAATAAAATGGCAATGAACAGCTTTACCTATGCGTAAATTGCGCAATAGAGCGCAAGCTTTGAGGACAGAGGAGTAAGTATAAGAGTCACATTTGGTGTGAGGGGAGGAATTCTTCATGTGGGAATAAAATAGAAGGGCTTCTTGGGGCATGTTGTTGCAAATGAAACCAATGACGATGGTGTTCCAAAGAACTGTCTTTGGTTCGGCAATTGTGTCGAAAATTTGGCGGGCAAGATGGGGTTGGCCTTGTTGGCATAATTGGCTGAGGCGGGAACGGATGGTGGGAGTTCTGAGAGTTGGATTAGGGGGTGGAGAGGAGATGATGGTTTGTGAAGAATGCGAAAGGGCATGAAAAGGGTTATTGTTGGGGGCGGCGGCGATGGCGCTTGAGGGTGAGGAGAGTGGGAGATGGAGAGCAGAAGAGGCCATGGGGCGATAAGATAATTTCTTGGGTGTGTTCCTGTACGTAGGTGTGCTTTGATACACTGTTTAGCTGTTTCGTTGGTTGGTAGTTATAAGGGGGTAGGGTCAATCTATCTTGTTGTCCGACTTAGGTATAAATAAATAAATTTAAAAATAAATGTTACCACTTTTTAAAAAAATTATACGTAATTTTATTAGTAATTGTCTTTGTCAAAATAAACTATGGGCTTTGACTAGTACAAAGTAAAAATAATACATAGAAATTAAAACCCCAAGATATATGGGCCCAATTTGAAGATATTAGACACAAACTAAACCTCTAGGTTTTTTTATTATACTTCCCTCTTCCACCTTATTTCTTAACTTAGCATCACCTTCATAAATGTCACTTTTGACGTGAATCATAACTTGCAATTTATCATCTCTAATTCGATCTCATCTATCTTTTTCAGCTGCAAACAAGTCTACAATCTCTTCACTAGCATCATTCTCACCCATATGCCATTTTTGCATTACCATATCCACCTCCAAATAACCATGTGGTGTTCGATGTAGAATCCTTGTAAAGAGAGACCTTGGTGCTTCCAACTTTTCATACATACTTGAAAATTCTATATTTAAAAGATTCAAATTTAAAAGGACTTTTATCCAACAAGAACACTCTACAGAATTAAATTCTCTCTTTTCATTACATACTATAATAGCATTATTTCTTAAACATTCCTCATTATCTGGATTCAAAGTCTTATCCCTAGCATTTACTACCCTCCATTCAGAAGAGTTCAGTCTAACATTCTCTCTTTAAAGAGTCTTTCCCAATGGCATTCTTTTCAATTCCACCTTTCAATAAATGTGCTTGAATTTAAACAACTTTGTCTAAATTCCGATAGTCCTTCATCTTATCCCCCGATCTAAAAAATGAATAGATTTAAAATTTAAATCTCACTGCATTCATGAATTACGTTTGAATTTTGAACCTCCCGATTCCTCTAAATCTATAAATAATCATGGAAAAATAATTTCTCTCAAGATATCATTCTGATTGTCACCGTTATCAGATTTATGCCAAATCCCTCAAAACTGTGTCTTGTAGGACTCTATCCTCCCTTCCAGCTCTAGATTTTGAATTTCAAATTATAGTTGGGATCCACCAACTAGACATGCCCGATCATTGGAACCAAACGTTCCTTTCCGTGTAACATCTTGCTCCTCCCACCAACCGCCACCTGAATCAGATGCCTTTGACACTTCCAATATCGAAGTAGGTATTTTATACAGCCATCACCTACACGTAATGTTGTGAAAGCCGAAATGCAGCTCACTTTTCTAACTTTAACAAAGATGCACCCAAAATCAAATATGCTCAAAGCCAATGTACAAGCATCCAATATTACAAATTCACTTTGAAAAGAACATCTTCGACTTTCAATATGCATCAACTATTCACCCTTCACAACCTCCTTGAAGGTACTAGGTAGGCCCTGATTTACCACTGGTTTATCAAAAAAACAGCAAAGGCATTTTTTTCCCCACTATATCTGCCTCTTTAACCAGCAATTATATCTCAGCTATGTACAGCACAATACTACACTTAATAGCCGCCTTCAGCTCCTTTTCTTCCTTAAACCGAACAAAAGCAAAATCATACCTTCTCTTAGACGCATTCTTTGGCACAAAAACATCCACCACTACTCTGAATTCATCAAAAACCTTTTTAATTTTAGCCTAGGAAACTCCTTTTGTGGTATTATCCATTGTATACAGAGATTTTCTACACTACACTACACTACACCAACTCTAATTAACCCCAAATCCTTGTGCCCTGAAACTCATATCTCTAACAATTTAAAAAATTATTGAAAAAGTTATTTATTTTACACTATTATTTTAAATAATTTATGAGGTTATTCTAAATCTTACTCTTTATAGATTATGTTTATAAATTTTGCATCATAACAATCAAGGGCGAATGGTAGCACAGCCCTTTAAAATTTTTATTTATTATATATTTTTTTCCTTTAATGTCTCTTTAAAATAATTTTATATTTAATAATTAATATAAATAAAGACTAATAAAATGACCCACAAGCCCCACTCAACTTTATCCTAACTCTTAAGTTTTTTCACACTTTTTGTCTCTCTTTCTTTTCTCCTTTCAGTTTTATTTTACCACTTCTCTGTAGCTCACCACTAAAACACATTTCATTCTTAAAAGAGAAATTTATGAGCTTGTCAGCTTAGACAATGATTACTCACCACCATTGTGTGAAATTAAGAAGAGGTAAAGTTTTCTTTTGTTTTATTCTTTCTATTTTTGTTATTATTATTATTATTATTTATTTATTTTTTTCATTTCTGTTCTATTTGCTCATATGTTTTAAGTTTCTATAGATTTTTTTCTCCAAATTTCTACAAACCATAAACCTTGTTCTTCTTCCTTCTTTTTTGTTATATGGGCTTTATTTTCTACTTGTCATGTTCTTTTTTTTTGTTATATGAATTTTATTTTCTATGATTTTAGTTTTTAAAAATTAAAAATTTATTATATAATTTTCAAATATAAGTTGTAGTATTGCATTGTTGGCCATTGATTAAAATTTCATCAATGTATCATTTTTTTCATTAATCTTGATTGATAGATTAATTCTCTTTGTTTTTACTCCTCTGGTTTCTACAACAACTAAAAAGAAAGCTTTTTCAGCAATGAAATTTTAGAAGACTATGAAACAAAATAAATGATGAGTTTCTTGTAGATAATTTAATTGTTTATATTGAGAAAGATGTTGTTAACTTTTTTAGTATAAAGTTAATAATTAATAAATTTGAATAATGAAAATATCGTTGAGCACAAGTTTTCTAAGAGATTGTTGTAAGTTTTTATTTTCTTAATCTTTTTAATTTACAGGTTATATAAAATTATTGTCTATTATGCATTTTTTGATTGTTGGTTAAGTTTAGCTTATTAATTTTAAAAATTTTTAAATGTTATTCATCTTCGTCTTTAACCTCTCAACAAAAGTGAGCTACCTCCGCCCTGATAACAATAGCTTAAACTCTAGGTTCATGTATAATATTTGACAATAATTATTTACTAGAAAAAGATATATTTCATTTTTACAATTCTTTTGGTCTCATAGTGTACTAATAATTAAATGGCTTAAGTGTGAAAAATACCAAAAATCAGAAAATTCTGTAACGCCGGATGAGGAGTGGGACTTCAATAGCCTAAGCAATTATCTCCTCACTGAAGAACTGACTTTATTATCGAAAACTATTGCACCACAGTCATGCTCATCACTAGACATGCCGTATTGGGCTCTATCTTCGTTTGGATTATTTACAGTGTCCTCAGCATGTGACTATTTGAAAGAAATGGAAAGTCCGAACTTGAATGATGGTTCAAATCGAAGGCTGTTAGCTTGGAAATGGAAGGGTCCAGAAAGAATCTTCATGTTCTTGCTGCAGTTTCTACATATTCACATTCTCACAAATAGCGAGAGATTTCGTAGACACCTTTCTACCAGCTCAACATGCATGCACTGCCTATTGGAAGAAGAGACTGTTCTTCATGTGCTTAGAGACTATCCTCTAGCTAAAGCTATTTGGCTAAGACTTATACCCTCAGGTGCGGATAATTTCTTCTCTAATCTTTCCACGCTAGAATGGCTTTCTTTCAATCTAAGCAGACATAACAAAACAGACACTGGTGTACCATGGGCTACCATTTTCGAGGTGACTTGCCGGTTCCTCTGGAAATGGTGGAATTCCCATATATTTGAGAATACGATCATCTCTATAGAAGGACATTTGGTGCTAATATACAACTTCACTGCTGCAGTAAATAATGAGGAATCAGTGAGTTGTCTAAATGGGAGTATTGCGCTCAATGAGCGAGAAGAAGTATTGGTTGGTTGGACCGCTCCTCCTTCAGGTTGGATTGCTTTGAACTCTGATGAAGCATATCGAAAATCAACTGGTCAAGTAGCGGCTCGCGGTGTGCTAAGAGATTCGAATGGCCAATGGAAGGGTGCATATGCAATGAGGCTCAGAAAATGTACTGCTTATCGAGCAGAGCTCTGGGGAATATTTGGAGGGCTCAAATATGCTTGGGAGTTAGGCTTTCGACAAATAGTTCTTCAAGTTGATAATAAATTAGCCATACAAGCTATTACATCCCAGCTGAGACACCCGTGTTCTAACTCAAACTTAATTCAAGCCATCCACGACATTCTCCAACAGCAATGGAGTGTCCAAGTTCATCATATTTGTAGGGAGGCCAATAGAGTCGTTGATTTTATGGCCAATGAAGGGTTCTCTATTGCTCAGAATTTCTTAGCTTATAATAGTCCACCTGATATGTCTAGAGAACTATTGGTTAACCATGTAATTGGTGCTTGTTTCCCTGGTTGAATTAGGCAATAAAAAGTCTTTCTTTCCCTAAAAAAAAAGTTGAAACCTTTTTGGACACTTTTGAGCCCACTAAACTTGAAGTTGAGTTAACTTAAATCCAGTAATGAAATAAAGTTTAAAATTAATTCGTCGCTTATGATCTCGTAGCATATAATATGTGATGTTTTTACGTGTACTGAATCCAAGCTTTGAAACAATTCATTGGTATTTTAATTGGCATTTTATCACAACAATTTCATTATCATTAATTTTGTCTTAATTTTTAATTGGTTGTGTTCTATTTAATTGATATTTATTTTGTTTTAAATATTTTTTTATAGTCTTCCAATTGATCAATGGTTACTCTTCTTTTTTAATTTTGTTGTGTATAAATTGACATTAAGAGACTATTTGTATATAGACATGTCAAAATGGGCTTAGCCCATTGGACTGACCCATTTTTTATTAAAATTGAGATGGATTGGGTCATAAATATTTAAGCTCATATTAAAATCAGGCCTAAATGGACTAGCCCATTTGATTAAGGGCTGACCTGGGTTGGTGCGAGCCAACCTTGTGAGCCAAAAGAAAAAAAATTAAGCCTAACTGTCTAAGGCTAAGTGGTGGGCTAGTGGCTAAGTCCTAAGTCCTTAAAGTAGTAAGGTGTAATCATGTAAGGACAAAGGAGCAGCCAACTAGCTAAGGCCCAAATGCCTAAGAACCCTAAGTCCCTAACCCCTAAGTGCTAACCGAATCGCTTAACCCCTTCTGAGTTCTGGCCTTCTTTCTTTCATGGTTTGTCAGTTTCACCCTAACTCCCTAAGCAGCTGCTTTCTCAGTTCTCACTCTCAATTCTCGTCTTCTTGGTTTCACTTCTCACTCGATCACTCCCCATCCAACCATTGGCATCGGTGCATCGCACCTTCCTTTTCTCCAAAGCTCCGATCGCACCTTCCACCTCTTTTGATTTGCTGGAAGGCGGAGGCTTTATGGCTTTCAATTGGTTCCTCCTCACCTCCGTCAGCGACATATATCCTTACCTCCGCCGGTGACATATATCCTTAAATCTAAGTCAGATTTACTTCTCTCATAGGGGATAGGTTGGCATCTCTCCTCTGGCAACCCAGGTAAACCTTCGATTTGCTTTACTTTCCTTTTCTCGATTGCTTCATTTTAGTGTTATTTTATCTTTGTTTTGCTGTGAGTTAGTGAAAAGTGAAGTTTGAAAGTATCACTTTTTGTATTTTGAGATTTTGAATTGATGTTTCATAGCATATTTAATTGTTTGACTTGGCACTGGCAAGATGATTAGATGAATAACTAAAAAGCAGAAGGGAAGACTAGGTTTGATATTACATGATCTATCGACAAAAATTGATGTTATTATAGATAGAGATTTTGGTGGCTTGTTTATAATTCTATAGTATCAGAAGAAATTATTTTGTTCTTCTCTTTGAGAGATGAGATCTATTATGGTTAGGATAAACTTGTGGATTAGAAGCTACCTGTTGGAATGAACTTGTACTTCAAAAAGAAACCAAAATGAAATTGTGGATTCAAGTAATTGTATTGTCTTGAAAGGCAAAAACTTATTGAATTATGTAAGGTAAAATTGCTATGGATTGAGAAAGTGAGAATGCTTAACCCTTTTTTTTTTATTCATCTTTCAAATTTTTCTTCCATGTTATCAAATATTTTTTAAAAATTAAATGTGCTAATTAGAGCAAAAACCTAACGTTGCAAATTTTGTTCTCCTTTTCTTTTAGGAATCTATTTTAAACCATATATTACATATATAAAAATGCATTTGTAATAGATATAATTAATAAATATTGTTATTTGTTGGTGTAAATTTTTAAAATTTTTAATTCATGTTTATGTTATTTGAAGGTGGTGGTGATGGATCAATAAGTTGAAAATTGTATAAATTTGGATGATGATGTGAACATTTTGAATGAGGATGAAATTCCCTCCCAATCTCATATATCTGAATCTGAACAATTTAGTAAGAGGGCCAAAAAAAAAAAAACTTCAAATGTTTGGAATTATTTCACTAAAATAGGTAAAAAGTAAGATGGAGTAGAAAGGGCGACTTGTAATGGTTGTAAAACGAAGTATAAGGTTGGTCCTAAACTTGATGGCTCTAATTATGGCACTTCACATTTACGTCATCACATTGAAACTTGTAAATTCATTTCATATTTTAATCCACATCAAATGCTTATGGATTATGAAAGGAAAGTAAGGGCTAGAAAATTTAATCCTAGGATTTCACGTGACATGCTTACTGAAGCCATAATTAAGCATGACTTGCCTCATGCTTTTGTTGAATATGATAAGATTAGAGTTTAGGCTAAGTATATAAATCCAAATGTAGTGATGCATTTTAGAAACACTACTGTATCTGATGTCTAGAGAATTCATTTTAGAGAGAAAGAGAAACTTAGACAAGCCATGGCCAAGGTAACTAATAGAATTTGTTTAACTTCATATGTATGGACAGCATCTACTTCTGAGGGCTATATTTGTTTGACTGCTCACTTTGTCAATGAAAATTAGAAATTATGTAGCAAGTTACTCAACTTTTGTCGTATGCCTTCTCCACACACTGGAGTTGAATTAGTTGCCACTGTATTTGATTATTTGAAAGAATGGGGAATAGATAAAAAAGTTTTCTCTCTTACTCTAGATAATGCTTCTGCTAATGATAACACGCAAGCTATCTTGAAAGGTCATCTTCATTTGCAAAGTAGCTTGATTTGTGATGGTGAATTTTTTCATGTGCGTTGTTGTGCTCATATATTAAATCTTATTGTTCAAGAGGGCTTAAAAGTAGTTAATGAAGCATTGTTTAAAATTAGGGAGATGTAGACACTACCTATATCTTATCTACCCTTAAGAATTAATTATCATTACCGTAGTTTAATTTTATTCAGTTATTATCTTTAGGTTAATTTAGGCTTAATTTAATTTTTATTTTTATTTTTTGTATAGACTGACTTTCACTAATGTCATGGGCCAATGTCCAATCCAAAATTGAAAAATTGAGCTTTTGGGTGTTGGGCAGCTTTGGGCACATTGGTGGCCCAATATCAAAAACTAGTCCAATAAGACTAATGCAATTAAGGATGGATCAAAACAATTAAAGCACTAATCAAAGATTAAAATTCCAAACAAAATCTGGAATACTCCAAAAACAGATGAAATAAATAAAGCTTAAAAAAATGAATGAGAAAAAGTTGGACGACTGGTAGGGTGTGTCCGCACCCTGCTAGGCACAATACGATGTGCCAGACGTGAAAAACTAGCATCTGGTAGAAAGTGGAAACGGCACCCCCAAGATTGGAATTGGGTATAAACCACTACTATAGCAGCTACAAAAAATCCACAACAACAAACAAAAATAAATAAAAAAACCCTAGTCTAGTAGCCAAAAGCAATCCCAAAAAACAAGAGAAAAAAAAGAAAAAAAAAACTCATAAAAAAATATACAATGATAAAGGAGAGAAACAGAGTAGCTTGGTTTTATGATTTTTTTTTTTTTAGTTTGAGTTTTTAAGGATAGATTTTTATTTTTGGTTTTAGTGAGGGATTTTCGGTGGTAGGAAGTCGACAAAGTAATATAGAGGGGGTTTTGGTAACTTGATGGTCGCTTAAAAAGGAGAGAAGATAGAAGCTATTTGGACTGACTTAGATTTGGCCGACAGAGAAAGGAGAAAGGAGGCTTCCAGCTGCTGACTTGGGTGAGTAAAGGAGAAGAAAGGGAATAGCTTTTTGAGGAGAGAAGAAGATTTAAAGGATTAGGATCGATTTTCAGGTAACTAGTAAAGGAGAAAGCAAAAGAAATAGAGAAGAAGAAAAGGAGCAGCTGAGAAGTTAGAAGGAAGTGGATGTCTGGCGGCTTTTGAGATAAAGTGAGTAAAAAGGGAGAACAGTGCAGGAAAAAAAAGAAAGTCGTTTATATCGTTGGGGTTTTAGAGTAACTGATTGTGGGGGGTGTTTAAACGGCGTCGGTTAGTCACCAAGGAGACAGACTTCTCCTTTCCTTCCTCGAGCGGTACAGTTTGGGGAATAGAATCCACGTCGTAGGAAAGACGATGGACTGAAGCTAGTTGGGTATTTGGCCCATAAAGGTAAATTCTTTGTCATTTTCTTCAGATCAGTTGTGATTTGGGCTAGCTCATCTTGTTAGTTTTTAGAATTATTGTTTAATCATGTAGGATTAGGATTAGATTATTTTAGCGTAATGTTCTAAAACTCTTAGATATTATTTTTAGGCATAAGAAGATAATGAAAATAGAGGATTATAGATATATATAATTATTAATATAAATATAAAAATATAAAGATAATTTGAATATACTAAAGTAAGGAGATTTAAATGTAGGAGAATATTTATTAAGAGTATTTAAACTAAGGTAAATGAAGTACATATGTAAAACAGAACATAACTTGTTAAATGAGATATGTTTTAGTGAGAGCTATAGAAAGATAAATAAAAAATATAAAATGAATGAAACAAATAATAATTGGTTAAAATATATACATATATATATACATATATATATATATATATACATATATATAGAGGTTAAATTAAATGAAAAATGGAAGTTATAGAGTTGTTGGTGTGGTACATTTGGGTAAAAATATAAAAGGGGATAAGTATATGCAATGGATTATAAAAAATGGAAAAACGTATAATACTTGACATAAAAAAAATAATTAAAGTTAGTCAAATAACTATGATAGCATATGCATTAAAATCAACCTTAGAAAATCGAATCCTAAGACACCATAAGTTTAATTATAACAATACCGATGATGGGATGATTGGCCGGGACGCGAGGAGTCGCAATCTTGGATTAATTTTCCCTAAGCTCGGAATCCAAATTAAGGCTCCACTAGTACGATGGGAGGGCCTCGATTTTGAGATTCCGAGATGTTTTTAATAAATAAAAATTACTATACAATAAATTAGTCAAACAAAATATAAATACAAATATGGCATATATAAGAGAATAGATGACATATATTTAAGTTGTCCAAAGATAAAAATGAAATTTTGTGAAAATGGCAATACTCATGACAATAAATAAATTGATAAATAACTAAAATACTCAATGATGAAAAATTTGAAATAATAAATATGTCTAAAACATAAAATTTAAATATTTAGTTGTATAAAATATATATAGTAATAAATTTATAATTGTTATGAAAAGGGAATAAGGTAGATAATAAAAAGAGAAAAATGGAATCAAAATATATATAATTATGAAATAGGATATCTTGCTGTAGATTTTGAGTGAAAAGATAGTTTATATAGTAAAAATATACACTCAAACAGCATAGAAACATATATGATCCATAATATGCATAATTATAAATGGAAACATAGAAAAAGAGAGTCCTTAAGAAATAGCAAGGAAGACATAGGAGAATTTAGAAATAAAAAATAATAATGAATTCCATAAGCATAGCATATATCTTTATTGGATCATGCATGTCATGGCATATAGATACTTTTGTTCACGAATATAAGTCCCGATGATAGGATTTTTCGAAAATCTTTCGAATGCGAGTTTTTCTCGAAAAGTTCTCTAGGTGAAAGGATGTCTCCGGATCCCACCAATACGATGGGAGGGCTTGAGAAACATATTTAATTAAAAGGCTTTTACTCGTAATAGATTTACATTCATGAAAATATTCTTTTTCTAAAAAGCGTACAATAACCCCGATAATGAGATTTTTTCGTCAATTTACGAAGGTGAATTTATCGGATAATTCTCTAGGTGAGAGAATATCCTCGGATCCCACCAATATGATGGGCAAATCCTGGAGAATGTCATCAATAAAAAGTTATTTGTCTGACATTATTTGAATTTCATGGCATGCATTTCACAATACCTCATGTTCATATCACGCCTTAGAGTCAAATAAAATATTTTGATAAAATAGAGGCTAAAATAAATTAATAATAACTAAAGAAACATAATAAATTTAATGATTAATGCCCCCAATTGGATAATTTAAAAATCAAATGGTACCATTCATGGAACGGGCGTCACGAGGGTACTAATCCTTCCCCGGGTGTAACTGCACTCCCGAACCTAGTCTTAAAAGACGTAGACCAGTTTAAAATTCTCTCGATGGACTTAAAATCAATTTAAGACTTCATCGATTAGAATCAAATCAATAGGTGGCCAATCACACCTAAAACAAAGATTGGTGGCGACTCCCTAGTGTTTTTCTTGCGTCTAACGGTCGGATTTTCGGACCTGCACATTACGATAGGAGAGTGTGAAATATGTAAAGGCATTGGATGGGAGGATGAAAAAATTTCAAGAATGTGTTCAACACGTTGGTATTGATGCAGGTGTTGGGTTGTGTTTAGATGCGTCAACTAGATGGAATTCAACATAATTGATGCTTGAAAGTGCAATCAAATATCAAAAAGCTTTTGCTAGCCTCCAATTTGTTGATAGAACTTATAAATATAATCCATCTGATGAGGAATGGGGGAGAGCAATGATAATTTGTGAATTCTTGGAGCCCTTTTATGAGACCACAAACTTGATATTTGGTTCATCTTTTTCAACTTGTATTTCATGCAAGTTTGGAAAATTGAATCGATTTTAAATGAGAATTTGCATAATGAAGATGAGATTATCAATGATATGTCTCAAAATATGAAAATGAAATTTGACAAGTATTGGAAAGATTATAGTATAGTGCTTGCATTTGAAGCTATTCTTGACCCAAGGATGAAACTTGATTTCTTAAAATTTTTCTATTCTAAGATTAATGTTTTTACCTTTCATGGAAAGTTAGAAATTGTGAAGACAAAATTGTACTAGCTATTTGAAGAATATGCAAGCAACACTCGTGCATCAAGTACATGTTCTCACTCAATGAGTAATTTGCCTAAGCAAGCCAGAGGGGGAACTAAACCCAAGGAATCAAAGATCTTTAGTATAAGTTTTGTGTCTTTCCTTCATCTTATTACATGAGAATTTATGTTACTTTATTTATGTTTTGATAATTTTTTTGTCTATGTATTTAAAAATTGTAAGAGTTCAAAATGTTTTAAAATGAAACAATGTCTATTGTTGGAAAGTCTGAGTTTGATGTTTATTTAGATGAGGCAAAGCTTGATTATGAAGTATTTGAAGACTTGGATGTGCTTAATTATTTGAAGGATAATGCTAAGCGCTTTCTTGATCTTTCTATTATGGCACGAGATGTACTGAACATTCCGATTACTACGGTAGCATCATGCTTTTAGTATTGGTGGTCATGTTCTCACCAAGTTTAGAAGTTCCCTCTGCCATGAAATTGTTCAAATGCTTGTCTGCACAAAAAATTGATTGCATGGCTTTTCTTAACTGTCAATGGTATTGTTTCGTTTATATATTTCAATGTCTTTAATTTTTACTTGTTAAATTAATAATTTTAGTTAAAATTAAAACTCACTATATCTGTTTCTTTTATAGCAATGAATATTATATTATAATGATTTAGACTTGGACACATCATTGCTGTCCAAATAAGATTCAAATGTTTTGATTGAGGACGAAGATTGAGAAGGACATAAATTAGTCTTGAACTTTATAAATATTTGATTATGTATTTATGTTGATGAGATTGTAGTTTGTGTTAAAGATTGAAATTTTATTTATGTTTGATGTACTTTATTTTCTTATTTATGTTTGGTGTAATTTATTTATTTGTAATATATTTTTATTATTCTATTTGTGAATTAAATCAAAGCATAATTTTATTGATTTGGAGTAAAAATATTTTTTTTGAAAAAAAAAAGTGAGTTGGCCCAGCCCGACCCATGAGTTAACAAGAGTTGGGCTGGACTGGGGATTTGATAACCCATATAAAAAATGGATTGACCAAACCCAACCCATATTTCTCAGCCCGCAAGGGCTTGGGTCGGGCTGGGCCAAATCGACCCATATTGACAGGTCTATTTGTATATATAAATAATAAATATAATTGAAGTCCTTACTAACTTTTTATTACCATTCATTAAACATAATGTAATTGCTAATAAGCATGCATGTACTTGAAAATGATAATAGCATTATTATTTTAACTTTTTTTTTCTTAATTCATTATTTAAAATATAATCTCTGTTATGCTTTAAATTAATTAATCCCAGATTGTATGCTTATGTTTTTTTTGGGGGCCAAGATTGCATGTTTATGTTTCAAGTATAAGTCTTATAACTTGAATTCCTCCCATCCCAGCCACGCAACACTTAAGAGGCTCCACCTCTTTTACAAGTTTTGTGTATCATTTTCCATTGCCAAATTTGTAAGCCAGCAACAGTTTCAATTTTTCTTTTCTTTGAATAGAACCTTTTTGAGCAAGTGAGCTTCATCAATTACTAAATATGTCTTGAGATTGCATGAAAACCTTCCCTTGATTGTCTAACATATATCTTATCCAAAACAGATGCCTTCAAATTCCAGAGTTTTCTTTTATTTACATGTAATATTAAATTACACAATTAAAGTTAATATCTCAGTGATTAAAGTTTAACTTTAACCACTGAGATATCTCCTTAATTTTTTTAAATTTTGATAAAATCATCATAAATTTTATGAAAAATTATCTTATATGTACGTCCATAGAGTATTTGAACTCCATAAATGGAGTTAGAAGGTTGATATGTGCCATTATAGTATATTTTTAAAAATTAATAAATTTATTAATTATTAAATAAGTACGTGTCAACTCTTTAACCCGATTCGTAAAGCTAAAAAGCCTCTGACGTGCATAGAATAATAACCCGAACTTTGTTATAAGGAAAAACGGCAACTTCAACAAAATCATCTTATCAATTGAAGGTTATTTTTAGCCATCAACGTTAATTAGTTGAGTGGCAAAGATCCAAAGTAATTCGTTCCAGTTAAATCAATATGCCACCATTTATAAAGTACAATTAATAGACTAAAATAATAATAATAATAATTCAAGAATGGTATTCATCTTAATCTCAACTATTTGTTTGATACGTCGTGATAAAAATATGTATTGGTTCAATTTTAAACATGTATTTATGAATATGGTCTAACTAGGAATTGGTAGATTGATGTCATCATTGAACATATTTGTCCAATAAATTTGTGCCACGTCCATAAAAAGTTGGAATAAATTAAATTGTTAGGGCAAGTAGCATCATTCCATTATGTTATTATTACATGAATTATTCGGGGATCACTATCAATGTTGAGTAAGGTTGCTAATTATTGTAGGATTGCAACCACTGATCCCCATCAATATAGGAGGTATTAAGGAAAATAGAAGCTTGAGTATCATCCAGCTTTTGAACGTAAGGGGCTCTCAAAGTCGTGTTAGCTCCGTCACCCGTGCAATTATACTCTCCATAGGAGATGGTCCTGCATTGCGTTCATAAGCCAAAAGCAAATTTAGTCGGTAATGTGTATACGTTAGAACTAACATATAGTCAAATTAACCATGAGTATTGCAGTCCATACTGGTCTCTTGCAGGATCGTTGAAGTCATTCCAGCCCTCTGGTGCAATAATATCTGTCATGGATGTCAAAGCAAAAACTACCCGCGAGAATGGTCGCCACGCTCGACCTAGCCATATTCTTCCTGTTCCTCCCACGCTACAATTCACGAATGCAAACCCGGTGTTCTCATCCCCGGAAGCTCTCCCATGTGCCGTGACGGCTCCATTTATGCCTTTGGATCCCGGAGCAACGGGGTTTGCCATGGAAACCAACTGGCAATTCTGTTCCAAATGTGTATTACAAGGGGGTAAATTGAATCGTTATAAAGGTTTTGGTTTCGCAAGGTGACTGGACTGGACTGGACTAGACAGCCGAGAGGACATATGCAAGTTGTAAAATGCAGTGTAGATTGCTTCACAGTAAGCATTACCTCATATAGAGACCTTCCATTCCCAAAAATGAAGTCGATTGAGCCCTGTATATAGCAATCCTTGAAGTAATGGCGACCTCGGTCGTCATGAAGTGTGTCTTGAGCACCAAAGAATCCGCAACCCCAGAAGGCTGCTTGGTCTCCTGCTATTCTAATTGCCACTGCTTGTGCCCCAACATCACCAGGACGTGCGATAGGAGCTACATTCTGCCATAAATATATGATAAAAGCTCGAATACATTATTCGATAGCACAAATTTCATTTCTCGTTTTATTAATGTATTTTGATATACTTTTCTTATATATATAAATAAAAAGTTCATGTCTTCTTCATCGAAAACAACATTTAATCTTTATTCGTAATTATAATTAACAAATTTTATATAGATTTATTGAAGTATATTATGTCTCACCATGAAGCTAATGTTCTTAGCAATAAAGTTGGCGGAGAAAACTTGAACAGAACCACTATAAAAGGTGCCATTAGCAGAATTGGCAGTGTCATTCCAAACAACTGCAGTTGATGTATAGCCTTGTCCTTGAAATGTAATATTGGGTTTGGTTTTTGGAATAGTGACTTTCTCACTGGAAAAAGCAAAGGCATCGCATTCAGGCTTATGAATATGACCCAAAAGAAAAAAGGAAAAGAGAAAAAAGAGTTCATTATAGAACTTGGAAAGAACAGCGTCTCACTAGTAAATGCCCAAATTGATCCATATTACGGTTCTTCTCATGCTAAAGTTTGCAACTGCATCAACTGCTGATTGCACTGTCGTGAAGTTGCAACACCCGTTTCGATCAACACAAAGCGTCAACGTTGTGTTGGTTTCAGGAGGTGGAAAGTTTGGTGGGAAGTCATCACAAATTGATCCTGTTTTGCCCTTATCAGGGTGTTTACGATGATGTCGATGTAGGCTGTCGAAGTAAAATGGAATGAATGTTGCAATGATGGATGAGGATGAACAAGTGGTTATACTAAAATCAACAAGATATTTGAGGAACTCAGGGCTTGGATTTATGACAACTCTGGATGCAAAAACAGCAAAAATGGCAACAAGAACAGTGGAAAAAATGCTTTTGGGACTCATTGGTTTCTTTTTCTTATGGGATGAGGGAGAGATAAGGGATAGGAGATATATATTTAAAGGGGAGGATGCATAAACATGCACTTGAAGTTTAAGGGTAGATGGCATGCCTTGCAAATCACCCTGTCCTTTGGTAAATTCTTGTTAGAATTTCCAACCTACCAAACATAAGCGATGACCACCCAAAAACAAAAAAATATATGGAGGGACAAGTTTAGACTTCACTTTTTCATGCTCCTTGTTCGGGTCCACTCCCCAGGCCCAATTCTGCCACTGCCAACCAGTAAGTGTGCCTACGCCTTAAGCTTTTCCAAATTAATTCACCAAATTTTGTCCATTGGAATTGATAATTTATTTCACGTCTCCGGTCTCTCAAACATTCATCGTTCTCTCCAGCTGAGTCACGAGAATGATGGTTTATTTAGAAAGAAAATGAAAAAAAGTCAACATTATACACCCATATTTTGTTGACAAAGGGTTCATTTATTACTCTCAATACTTGCTATCATGGTTTATTTTAAAAGAAAAAGAAAAGAGTCAACATTATACACCCATATTATTATGTTGACAAAGGGTTCATTTGTTACTCTCAATACTCGCTATCATGGTTTATTTAAAGTTCAAAAGGAAAGAGTCAACATTATATACCCTTATTATGTTGACAAAGGGTTAAAGGGTGTTTATCAATAGTTCAGCACCATCTTTCTGCTACGCAACATATGTTAAAATGTCATTGTAATTCACCTTCTTTATCAATACTCGCCTTAATTTTCTTATCAAACTCGCTTTCATAGTAAATTATAAAGAAAAAGTAGCTGTAATATAATTATAATATAAACCAAGATTATGTTGACATAGAGTCAAAAGAGTTAGCAATATTTAAGAACGAAGGAGAACGAGAAGTAAAGCACACTAACCAAATTAAGACCACCAAGGATAGCTGCAAATGAGAAAAGCCAAGCTATTATTCATCCCTGTTCCAGGAATTGGTCACCTGGTGCCTATTTTAGAGTTTGCAAAGCGGCTGTTTCATCGATATGATCAATTTTCAGTAACAGTTATTGTCATTCCATCATCATTCGTCCCTGATTCAGATGCATATACAAAAACTCTAGCTGCATCATCCGATTCTCGGATACAATATGTCAAGCTTCCTCGATGTGATCCTCCTTCGCTAGATCTTTTCTATAAATCAGCAGAAAAGTTTTTCACTACTTTTTTAGAGAGCCATAAAGCCCACGCCAAAGAAGCTATAATCAACCATGCTTTGCCTGATTCAACCTCCAACTCAGTTCCAGTCGTTGGCTTGGTTTAGGACTTCTTTTGCACTGCCATGATTGACATAGGGAAAAAACTTGGAATTCCTTCGTACTTGTTTTCCGCCTCGAGTGCAGCGTTTCTTAGCCTCATGTTCATCCTTCCAACTCGACATGATCAGGCTGGTCGTGAGTTTGAGGAATCAGATCCTGAGTCAATCATCCCAGGTTATGCAAAACCTGTACCTACTGGTGTTTTGCCCCTCTTTATTTAACAAGCAGGGGGGCTACCTTTCATTGCTAGAACATGCAAGAAGATTCAAGGAGGTTGAAGGTATTATTATAAATTCATTTGAAGAGCTTGAAACACATGCGTTCAAGTCTTTGATGGAATGTTCTATTTCTACACCACCCATCTACCCGGTTGGTCCACTGGTCGGTCTCAAGGGTCAGAAGATTTTACAGATTGACAAAGCTGAAAACAAAGAGATCTTGGGATGGCTTGATCAACAGCCTCCATCATCAGTAGTTTTCTTGTGCTTCGGAAGCTTAGGGAGTTTTGATGAGCCCCAACTAAGCGAAATTGCATGTGGGCCCGAGCGTAGCGAGTTCAGATTCCTGTGGTCAGTGCGCAAGGCGCCAGCAAAGGGCGAATTCGAGGCACCAAGGGAGTACACTAACCTTGATTTAGAGGGTATCTTGCCAGATGGATTCTTGGAGAGAACAAAGAAGAAAGGGAGGATTTGTGGGTGAGCACCCCAAGCGGATGCCCTAGCCCATGAAGCAGTTGGAGGGTTTGTGTCACACTGCGGGTGGAACTCTATCTTGGAGAGCTTGTGGAATGGGGTACCAGTTGCAACATGGCCAATCTATTCAGAGCAACAAATGAATGCATTTCAGATGGTGAAAGATTTAGAGCTGGGTGTGGAGTTGAAGTTGGATTATAGGATGAGCAAGGGTAAGCTTGTGATGGCGGATGAGATAGAAAGAGCCGCTAGATGTGTGATGGATGGTGAAAGCGAGGTCAGATTGAGGGTCAGGAAAAGGCTAAAAAGATTAGAGAAGCTGTGATGGATGGTGGAACTTCATTTGCTTCTTTCGGGGAATTGGTTAAAGGTTATGCTGGGGTAATGCACTTCTTCTGCAAGTTTGGAAGTCTGAAAAAGGCAGCTTATTTGTGCTTACATTTCGTTCATTAATTAATAACAACCTTCCTCAGTCTCCAAACAGAACGGCTGATACTATTTACAGCATTTTGTTAGGGAAATGTTCATACATTTCTAGGTCTGGTTTGACATTGAGATTAAGTTGAAAATTAGTCGTTTAAAAAATTATAGAAGAAAATATTGTTCAAATACAAGTTTGGATTACAATTTTCCAACGATTTACAGGTATAAAACTCTACTCCAAAGCTGGTCTTTAAAATTTAAGCCTTACACTTGGAGCAATAGTGGGGTTGTGACCTATGACCTCTTGGTATCCGTAGTTTTCGAGGCACATATGCCCTGTCTTCAAGTCTTGATACTTTGCAAACATTAAAAAACAGATGGCAACGAAGATACTTGTGATTCTCGCTGCTGTTTTTTTACATAACGCTGTTGAAATTAACTCTATTCAGTACCTTGCTCACGAACACAAGCTCCAACTGATGGAAACAGAAATTACAATTGTGATAAATGTCTTTGTTATACTGCTTTGTCTACAAGGCAAGCTCATGAAAATCAATTTCTAAGACTACAAACATTGTTTTTGACTTCTCACAGCAAACTAATGGCACGAAGTCAAGCGATCACAAATAAATTTGATACCAATGATCCAATTGGAGGGGCTTCAGTTGTAAGAGCACATGAAGATGTGAAGAATTGCAAGTAGAGAGCAACATTTACACCACCCATTCCCAACGTTGCTAACGCCATGAAGACCAAAGGAAGCTGAACCATTCACTTAGGAAAATCTTCGCTGTCTTTAGCCTTCCTCCCAATCTACATCATCCTCATCATCTCCAGAAGCTTCCGCTTCAACATTCAAGTCATTAACCTTATAACTCTCAGTTGTATTGCCTGAAATTACATATAGCAAATTATTTTATAGGGAATACACAAATATCATCATCATAATGAAACTATGATTAGGACAAATTTTGTATCAAAAAGATGTATGGGGCATGAGGATTGAACTTATATCAACTTGCTTCCATGACTGGCACAGAAAGTTAATGGCAAAACTCAACTTGATTTACTGCAAATTATTTCTATTATTACAAACACACTTTAAATGGCAACAAAAATCCTATAACATGCATATTTCAACAGAGCACAGGAAGACAGATATTTTCCCCCTACCAGTAAGTATACTAAACATATCCTATCGTGAATTAAGAAATAACATGCATGTATATATGTATATGCAGTAACTGTTTGCTGGGAAAACCACACTAGGCAGCGATCAATTATGAAAATAACTGTCTACTGCAATTCTGCACGCCTTGAATAGCATTCAATGTGAAACTTTTTGAGGCCAAAAAAAAGTGAAACTTTCTGAAAGTTAAAGAAATAATGATCCTATGCATGTATACATTCTGGTCATTATTTTTGATGTTGATTGATAGGAAAGTATTAGCAACATTATGTACAATTAAAATATCCTGCTATTAGATAAAACTGAAAATTTTGCACCCGAAACTAACTATTTGTTTTTATTTATCTAGTACTAAGTTAACAGTTGATGAAAATTATTATGACTCAATTTAGGGATTTTGTCCAAAAAAAAACCCATTTAGGGAAAATTTGGTATATTCTTTAAATTTAAAAACTGAATTTAATGAATTGTTTGATACCAACAAATACTGAATTTTAAAAAATATTAGTTTTCCGCTCTATACGTATGTGTACTCAATTTGATATAAAATATGAAAGTAGATAACATTATGAATTACAATAAAACATGGGAAAAAGGAATTAAATTATATTTGATGGCTTACCCATAAATTATTGATTTGGCTAAATATATTCTAAGATTTAGCAGTAAATTCCCCTTGCACAGTTTTCAAAGATTTTTTGCTTATTAAATATTCTTTTAAATGGTTAGTTATATGAACAAGAACAACCAAGCATGATAACAATTTCAAGTAGTTTAAACATTTAATTTTCAGCAGTTTTCATAGTCATCCAATAGCAACCAAATTATATTCTGAATACAAAACAAAATAAAGCACTTACCTGCAAGAGGGGCTTCTTCCCAATCAATATCATCATCTCCCTCATCGTCATCACGTTTAACTTTCATGCCAACTTGACGCTTGGAAGGGTCAGAATGACTACTGGAGAGAGGAATGTCCGATAATTCTTCTTGTTTCTTAGCAGCTTCTTCTAGTTCTTGTTGTTTCTTGTACAAAGCAGCATAATAGGCTTTAAGATACTCGTCCTTCAATACAACAGGAAAGCAAGTAAATTAAAAACTTTAATCAGAGAAAAAAGAAAGAAAAAAGAATGATTCAAAGAACTAGATGGATATAGACAAAATGAAGGAATCCATCTCATTCTACGTACCTGTAAATTCTTCTTATCATCAGTTCCAATAGTCGACTTCTTGTCATCTGAAAAATCTGGTTGTGCTGAAGTGCCATCTGTCTTTGACTCCTGCTTGACCTCTCCACGTTGTTCTTTTGTCAGGTTCATTCCTTGCTTTATCATCCAAGGTGGCAATACTTTCAAGGATGTGCCTGCACTTTCAGATTTGGCATCTTCTTCCTTGCCATCAAGACCAGAAAAAGCAACTTCAACCTGCCAAGCAGGCCCAAGAAGCTTTGAAAACAATCGAAGTTGATGGTAGAACATCCAATATTTGAAATTAAAAAATGTCATGCCCAACACAATAGAGAAAAGTTTCTAGTAAAAATAGCAACAGAAAATCCACACTCCCAAAAAGTACAAAGCATAGAAAATAGATAGTTTGGTTGAAGACTGATATATGACAGGCATAACTCCAGAAAGCTTCCAAAACTATTTCTCCTTGGAATAGTATGGTCTAAGCAGAAATCTGTTTCAGCATAAATGGTTACTAGCTTTCTCAAATGCATCAGATGCCTTTAGTTAACTTAGCATTTTGCATGAAAATTCAATACACACACACAATTTAAGATTGTAAGCAAATTTGAACCTCCAAAAATTATTGATACATGACTACAAACACACATACAAGAAAAAAAAAACTGTTAGGAGAGTTAAACTACAAATTCATACCAAAGTCTAGCATCAATATTACATAAATATTAGTACATTTTAAGCAGTTGCACCTGACATTAGACATCAAAGAGAAATACAGTTGAAGTCTTACCTTTGTCTCCCCAAGAAATGGCATAGGTGTTCCACCAAAACCCTGAGAAGATCTGGAAGGATCATTAGAACCAGAATCACCATTTATTGCACGCCCAGCAGCACTTGCTCGAGCTTCCCATGCTTGTAGACTTCCAAATTCTGGAACAGGCAAATCTTTTACTCTGCTAAGTTGTTCCATTAGAGGTTTAAGCTGTACCTGCAGTCATATCATCGCATCACCTCTTTAAAAATGGCCTACAAAATATACACCACGAAAAGACTGAAGTGACATATAACTGTAAAACAAATGGATAGGGAAATAAGTTAAATGCAATGGAATTCAAAGAATTAGTGCTGATGATCAAATTTGGTTGTCGAGGCTATATAAAAAGAAAGTTTTGGCAATGTGAAAGAGAGAAACAATCTGAGGACAGGACAGTTTTGCAATGGCTTTTCTCCAAGCTCCCCAGAAGGTAGTAAAAATCAATATTAAGATTATATTTCCTTTTCATAATGCTTCATACTAGCAGATTCAAGAGGAGCTTAAATATCTCTTGGTGTTTGATCCTTAGATCAAGATTGATGGAAATGAATAAAAGGGCATGCCAGCCGTGTGAGCGGGATTATGGAATGACAGCTAACCCAGGAAAAACTGCATTTCCCACTGCTTGTTTCTATGGTCATCAATGTTTAAATTCAGGTTATGTAGCCACTATATAATTCCAGAGAAGACCTATGATCATGTATGATGGTGCTTCAGTGATCAGAGATAGGGAGATCGAGCAGATTGTGCAGACTGCATATCTAAGAGCCATTTCTCCATAGTTGCCATTATAACAGGGTAAGCCTCTTAGCCCTTTCTATTTATTTTGTGATCGAATGATAGATTAGAATTTCAAGCAAAATATTTATTGAAAATACAAGAGAGAATTTAAAAATACTTTTGGAGGTTATTCTGCATAACAAACATTTTTTAAATTAGAGGCTTTAATTTCTTTCGGAGCTTATGGGCTATAAGGATAGTTAATTTGGTTGACTGTTTCCAATTAGATGTTTGTTGAGAGCTTTTATGGTTATACTAATTACTGTGTTTAAGCTCGGATTCAAGTCAACTTTTATATACCTGTAATGACCAGGCTTATCTAATAAATTAGCATTTTAGGATTAACTAACCTGGTTGCCAAGCTTAAAGGCATAAATAGTCACTGTAATTTGTCTTGACTAAACCTTGGTCATTGTTTTATGTTTATTCATTGCTTCCATAGTTTTTGTGTTTAGATTTAAAATGCATAGCTTGCAGTACTCAATCCGTCTTTCTAAAGAAAATTGAAGAAAAGCACATCTGCAACTTCTTTCAGCCTTAAATAAATTTCTTCCAGGTTTACTACCTCTCATGGTGACTTTTCAGGCTATCTAATGGACTCTCTCAGCAGACTAGTAAACTAATTTCTTCAATAGCCCTTGTGGTATTAACAAGAGCAGGAAGTTGTTTCCCTTAATTCACATCTTTTCAACAGGATTTAATCAGGTGTTTTTTCATCTTTGAAAATGTTTCCAGGTTCAAAGTAAAACTGAGCAACAGTGAGCTTGTATCAGTATGAAGGTGTAGAGGATAGCGCTGGTTCAGTGACTAGTTTTGGGACATTCCCAAATCTCCTTCAAGATTTTCATCTCCACAGCTAGTACGGTTAAAGATGCTATTAACCAGAGATGGAAGAAGTAACCTGTTGCATGGAGGGAATAACATTCTAAGGGGCAAAGAGCTATGCTTATCAGAAGTTAATGGACTATATTAGAAGAGAAGATACACAGAAATACCATTTAATGAGGTAGAAAAGATGACTTTAAACATCACCCAGCTCAGGTGAGAAAGGTGTAAGACAATGAAGGTAAGTTGTCCACAAAGTGAGAATCAAAGAAGCTGGACTACTTCACCATTGTTCCAAATATAGGGTAGCACAGCAGCAGGCTATTAGGACTCGATAGGATGCTTTTGCAAGAAACATCTTCTGAAGTCAATGACAGGGGAAAGGTTTTTGTTTGGAAGGATATTTAGAATGCAAAATGCAGAGGAAGGATTGAAAGGTGAGTTTCCTGATTTATCTTTCAATGTGGAAGATATGGAAACTTCATAACTTCTTCCCTTTAGTGTCTGCTAAGGTATGGTCAATGATCTGTTCTCCCTTTATGATTGCTTTAGCAATGCTAAAAACAAAGACTGATCAGCAGGCTAGTTGGAGAGATATCGATGCCAACGCCTCAACTATTGATAATAATCAGTCTTTTCTGATGTAAAGTCTCCAATTCCACTTCATTTCCAATTTCTCCAGATCATTTTACTGGTGTTATTTTACTAGTTTCTCCCTGTTCTATTCTTGTAGGATTCCCTTGTTTGACAAGTAAGTAAACAAATAAAAGCACATATAATCAACAAAAACTTGCACTATTATTGAAAAGAGTAGCAAAACAGTAATATGTAACAAATTTGACAAAAACATCAAAAATAAAGTCAAGAATAAGAAGTGCATGCATTAAGTCCTAGGAAGCTGAACAGTGGAGAAACCAGATTACAACGACTCAGATCAATTCAACTCACAGGGAATGAGCATTTCCGGATTACAGAGAATCTCAGATAGAGTTGACAAAAATTGAAAACATTTAGAAGCCACAATCAATAGTCCACCAGACAATTTGTTATTGGATATGCTCATATGATAATCAAATGAGAATGAACAAGGGAGAAAATACAAGTTTAGACAGCATGAACATGCAACAACACCCCCCCCCCCCCCCCCCCCAAAAAAAAAAAAATAATGATAATAATAATAATAAAGCACACACACATTAAAATATCTTGTGTCTTTTCTCTCTTCTGATACATTCATCCATTAAAGGTGAACGGATTCAGCACTATTGTGCATGAAAAAAATCGAAAACCATTGACAAAGAAAACAACAAACACAAAAGAATCAATAAATTCCAAAAGGAAAGATTAGCAGAATTAGAATCATTTGCTCTGTTGCATACAAACCAAAGCTTAATGTTTGCATGGCCTTTGCTCCACTGCTTTGAACACCTAGCTATTCAAAGAACACAAAAAGCTAGGTGTCTATATTTCTATTTTGCCCACAAGTTCTTTACATAGCTTTTAGAAATGCATTGACAAGTGGGAACCCTCCTGGACCAGTGTCATCTAACATGGCAGAAGCAACCAGCAAAAACTAAAAAAGAACACTTCAAGGTGGGCACGGTAAACTCCATGCAACAGATCATGTTCTCCTTACCCCCCAAATTGAATGATATGTGTTTCCTATATACGCACAATAGAGTAACAGCAACATGGATTTCCTCAGAATCACTATTTCACTATTTAGGTTCCTTTTTTTCCCTTTCAAGAAGAATTCAAATGAAACACCAGATTCCTTCACCATCAGAAGCCAAGGACAAAGAATTAAGCTAAATTTCAATGGACCTCATTGATTTGAGCCAATGTTAATATTTGAACCTTTAATAAAGTCTAATAATATCCAAAGCAAATATGGCCAGTAGAAGGGATCTTTATATTAATAACATGCTTTTCACATGCAAGATGTATTTAAAAAAACTGTGAACCTACTAAAATTTTGTAAGCTTACTCATAAAGGGATTAACTTCCTTATTTCAATAGATTCACAAAATAGATCAAGTACAAATGAAATACAAAATATAAGATAACAAAAATAGGAAATTTTAAGAAAAAATTACCTCCATTTTTTGAAGCATGTCCTTCAATTTTTCACGTCGCCGTCGTCTTGCATTGTCATCTCCATCTCCTACATCTTGTGCTGCTAACTTGTCGCTCTCTGCCACCAATTCTCCATTACATCTTTCACAGTGAAAATATTCATCCTCCAAAGAAACCAATCGCAATGCATCCAAAGCATTGTATCTGAAGACATGATACCAGGACACCCTCAATAGCCAAATATGCATTTCATATGACCCAAGGAAAGAAAAAACAGAAGAAAAAGAGGAGGAAAGAGAAAGGCAGTGGCAGAAACCTTTTCCCGCAGTTAGGGCACACATACTCCTGTACAGTATTCTTGTCCTCAAGTTCATCCTTTAGTTTTTTCTTCATACGATGCAGTCTATACCTAACAACATCATATATCTACAAAACACATTGCTTCAGGAATTTCACAAACTCAGAAGCCAGAATCTGCTCTGAAATGGATAAAAGGCAAAGAGGTCTAATGCCTTAGCTATCCAATCCAGTATTATCATATTAATCAATGCATAACAGAATTGGAAAAAACAAAAAATGAAAAGAAATAAAATAGCAACCTGTGCATAATCCAGACAACAGTAAGAGTGAGTGTGCAATTTAATCTTCTCCTCTCCCTCTTTTCCACCATGTTGAACATCAACTGTCGCAGCTACTGCAGCACTATATATCTTTGCTCCTTTAGCCGTCTGTGACCAAACCAAACATCAGTATGCAGGCAAAAACAAAACAAGGGTACAATATGACCAAAAACGTGTTCACAATAAATGGAAACTAGATTTGTGGCCACTAACACAATACCACTATGCCTCAATTCAATGTGAAAATAAGGTACAGCTGAAAATAAAAACAGGGGAAAAGAAAGTGATCTTCAATCCTTTTACAACCTCAGTGTATGTTTGAAAATTAATAAAGACCTAGAACATGATGATTCAGAAAAATGCAAAACAAAAAATCTACCTAGAAAATCAAGCAGAGTGACAACTATGAAACATCAGTACAGGGGAAGAAAAAAGAAAAGAAGAGGAACTATATCAGACACTAACCTCTCTCCTATGATCACGGGTGACTAGTTTTTCTTCCTCAAATAGCCGTAGAGTCCGCCGAAGTTGCTTTGAATGTAGTTTCAACTCCTTTGCCAAATCTTCTTCCCTAACCCATTGTCTCCTAGAAATGAAAGGGAAAATTGTGAATTACAATAACAGAATGAAGTGGCTTGCACATTGTAAGCCTAAAGGGCAACTCAAACAAGCAGGCATAATATTGTAAGCAAAAGGAATTATTCTTGAAGACAAATATATTTGGCATCACAACATAACTACAAATATAATACTAAAATTATAAAATATTATCCTCCTATCACAGACTACTAGTTGAACTAAAAGAACACTTCCCAAAGTGTTTAGCCTAGTCTAACACTTCAGTTTCACCATATTATACGTATTACAAAAAATCATTCAAATGCCTCGTGCTTCAATGTCCAAAATAGTCAATTTTCGGATGCTTCTAAATGTGCTTTCTTTCGAGACAAGATCACAACTTCAACTGTAAAAGTCTTTTCTAAAACTCTATTTTAAATTATAAAATGCACCACAGACATTTCTATTTTAAATTCAATAAGCCTTAATTTCAAATAAAAAAGAAAAACTTGAATGCTACCTGCCCCATATCTCCTACTAACAAAAGCATATTTTTCCCCTTTTCCTTCCCTTGCTATTAGAAACAAAACCCTCTTTAATAGTTTCCAAGAGATGAAATAAGAAACAGTTACCTTGTAAGAGCATCAAGTACTACTACAGCAATCCCTCTATTATCCCCCCGACCCGTCTTCGGCTGATTATCTCCTTTAGTTGTCACATCATCATAAAACGCACGAGCTGCAAGTTTCACCAATCTGTTTTTCCAACTTCAATTTCAATAAAGACACAAAATAATAGGCAAAGACCAACCCTGTTTCCTGATACCCTCTATTGCCCTCATTTGAAGTAAAAGCATACCTGTTAAATGGCTCGATACTCATCTTGTTCAGGGGTAGGCTTTAAAAATTTCTTGAGAAGTGCCCAAATTCAATTTGCATCACGTAATCTGTTTGCGCAAAAGGAACAGCATCAGTAATCAAAAGTATAGCTATCCAGATCCAGAGTGACGGGGTTCGAAAGAGGGGATGGGGCGGATTGTCAAGAAAGCAAGGATCGAGGTAGAAACTGTCGGGAAGTTTACCCAGAAAACCCTGATTGTCTTTTCTATGTGGACAGACACGGTAAACGGATTAATTTCATTCACTATCAAAGATTGGAGAAATACCCGTTAAGGAGAAAAGGTAATGGTTGCTGTGATGCGGCTAAATTTTGATGAAATGTAAGCTAAAAAGTAAAAGGCGGCCTGAAGCAAGTAGACGAAGCGGGGCTTGATTGCCAGAGGATGTGTGCGCGATGTGCCCGGCAGATGGAGAGAGCGCGTGTCTGTGCTTATTACGCAGCTCTTATAATACTAATTAAAAGTAAATTGCTTATTCTACAAGTTCTGAAAATAAAAATATACATAATTCTTTTCAGATATAATATAAGTAAAATTATACATTTTTATACCTGAAAAGGTATAATTAATAAACAAAAAGAATATTATACTTAATAAAAGTTTAATATATAGCGGACAACTTTGAAGCAATTTCATTACTCCATGTACTCAAAGCTGACCCAATGAGCTTCTGCAAGCTATTTTTTTTTTTTGGGTGGGGTGCGCCAGGCCCAAGCCATAGTGCAACGCATGGGCGACACATGAGATCCCCAGTAGCAAGCTACCGTTATGGGCTCTCCCCTTAAAAAATTAATTTAATATCATGTGGACCAATGGCCCACGTATCAGATATTAAACTGATAAGAACAGATACTACACTTGATCTTAGCCAAAAGGTCGAGAAAGGTATGAGCTTCTGTAAGCTTAAAAAAACAGATTTTAATAAAAAAATTTAATACATATAATAATATATTTTTTAATTTTTTAATATTTTTAATTTGATAATAATAATAGACATAATATTTATAAAAAAACTATTAAATAATTTTACAAAATTAAAATAAACTTTATTCTTTTATGACATTTAATTAAGTATTTTTATTTTTATTTTTGAGTCAAATAAATTTTTATATTTTTATTTTGGACCAAATTAATCTTTATGATTAATGGTTAATTTAGTCAAAATATCTCTTATCATTCAATACAATATAATATTAACGTGACATATTAAAATATCATAATTAATGATTATGTGATATGCTAACATATTATAATTGAAGTCAAAATGCCTCTTATCATTTAATAGTATATAATATTGACGTGATATATTAAAATATCATAATTAATGATTATGCGATATATTAATATACTATAATTGATAATAACGTGATATACTAATATGATATGATAATATAATTATGTAATAATTTTCACTTTTAATATTAATACGTTAGTGTCATGAAAGAATAAAATAACAAACAATATTTTAATTAATAAAAATTAATCAAACATTAATCATAATAGTTTATTTGATTCAAAATAACATTATAAAAACTTAATTGAAAGAAATAAAAAATAAAAAAAATTAATTTTTTTTAAATAATTTAAAAACGTTTTCAGACATTATACCATAGTAATATTCTAAAATCTCTACTTCTAAGAGGAGTTTCCACGCAGCTCGAACGGAACCATACCAAATAAGCTTTTACGAAGTTTCTCGTAAAACACATTTAAATGGAAATTGAAATTGAAATTGAAATTGATGTGCCTTAATGAAGAAGCTGAGCCAGTTCCAGCCATGACGTGAAATGTACTGCAAAGACAAGCCTAATTTTTTACTTTCTTCTCAACTATTCTGTCCTTGTAGCATATGCTGTGTAGCGCCGTTTTCCTTAACTTTAATTTCTTGAATAAAAATCAGATTTAGACGTTGAGTAGAGCATACAGTGATTCGATCTTGTAGATGTGTCATGGTTAAAAACTAAATTAATCAAAAAAATTTAAAAATTGATTAAATTGACCGAATTCTCGAAACAACTAAAATAATTGAAAATCAAAATAATTTGATCGGTTTAGTCATAAACCAAATAATAAAACATACATTTATATTAAATATTAATATTAATTGTGAGATTGGTGGCATGAACCAAGTGACACAAACTTAGATGATAAAATTATTTACATTTGTTAAGAAATATAATTATAAATTCTTTGGTATGCTCAGGAAAAAAAAAGTAAACTTTGAAAAAAATTCAAATTATTTAATTAGTTTCTGCATTCTGCCAAAATGATGGATTTAATCTTTGTATAATTATTTGTAAAAATTGAGTCACTATAATTTTTAAAAATTGACAATATCAATCAATTGTGTTAAAATTTTTTATTATTTATACTAAGATAGAATTTTATTGTGTTGATGTGTTATTTTTTTATTGATGTGATATTAAATTTGATAACATGACAATGATGATTTAACACTTTACTAATGATATGATATGATGTGACTTAATTTTAACATAGATTTTATAAGTATAAATATGAAATTATCTAATGTGAGTTAATAGTTTTAAATAAAATTAAAAAAAAACAAATCAAAATTATGAATAAGTTTCTAAGATTTAAGAAAAATAGTGCATTAAAATTCTATGCTACATAAGTTAAAGTAATGAAAAAAGTGTTGTAAAATATATTAAAAAAATACCACATCATCATTAATAGATTATCATATTCAATACCACATCAACAAAAGATTACTATAGTAGCATAAATAATAGAAAAATTTTAATATTGTTAACAATTGGATTGACATTATTAATTTTAGAAAGTATAGAAATTTAATTTTTATAAATTATTACATACGAACTAAATCTACAACCTTACCAAAATATAGGGTCTAATAGCATATTTTAACTAAAAAATCCTATCAACTTTCTTTATAACATAACCTATTCTCTCTTAAAATGCAATTTTACATTGTTCTTTTTTTTTTCATTTTACAACACTGTATTATTAAAGAATTAGATGGGCCCAATGTATATATAATTTTGGAATAAAAGAATTACAGACAAATTTTTATATTATTATTATTACGAAAAATTATAAAAATTATATATATAATAAAAAAAAAACCTTGACGTGTACGTATGGTATAAGGAAAAAAAATTAACGAATACAATTATACGAGTTTCTAGAAACATTGCGGTCCTTGTTTGGCAGCTTCCCTCGCTATAAAAGGCGTATAACTCTAGCCCTAGCCTACTCATCGCCAGAGATTATATCAGTTTTATTGATCCAAGTTTGTCAAACTTCTCTCTCATTCAAGGTAACTTTTCGTCTCCTTCGAATTTCTGGTTGTTTTTATCTCCTTCTTTAAGTTCATTTTACTTCTCTTTTCTGATTCTTTATATTTTGATTGATCTTGGCGCTGCAATGCAAATTAGTGGTTTTTTGTTTCTTTTATCATGCCTTACTGATCAGGCTATGATTAATCGAATCATATTCCTTTTTAATATGATTGATCTGTTTTTGTAGATCTATTGATATAGTACATGACGGATAAGACTTTTCTTTCTTTTTAATTTGTTGGTCGAATCTTGTTATTTTCAATCCGTGTAATTTGGGCAAAAAAGTTCGAATATTGAAATGAAAAGGCAAGTTTTTGATTGCCCAGAAGTGATAGTTCCTTTGAATATTGTGATCTGTTTTGGATACTATGTAGCTTTAGATTGGTCTTTTAAGATCATTTTATAAACTAATATTGATCATGGGTTGCTTTTGTTTTCATCTTCTAAGTTCTTCCCTTAATCAATAGAATCTAGGCTCTTGATTGGTTTTTGGGAATTTCGTCAATTTCCAACAGTTCTTTTTCCTTTAATAATTGTTAGGTTTTCCTTAGTGAAAGAGCTTTTCTTTACCTTTCTTTCATTTCCTATCTTGTGTTTTTTTTAAGAGTTTTTGGCAAATATATTTATGATCACCAGGGCATTTTCATTTTAGTTTCTAAGCTTCTGTTAATTCTTTGACCTACCAGATGCAAATCTTTGTGAAAACCCTAACAGGCAAGACCATCACCCTTGAGGTTGAGAGCTCTGATACTATTGACAATGTCAAGGCTAAGATCCAAGACAAGGAAGGAATCCCTCCTGACCAGCAAAGGCTTATTTTTGCTGGCAAACAGCTTGAAGATGGTCGAACCCTAGCTGACTATAATATCCAGAAGGAGTCTACCCTCCATTTGGTGCTTCGTCTCCGTGGTGGTATGCAAATCTTTGTCAAGACTCTCACGGGAAAGACTATCACCTTGGAGGTTGAGAGCTCTGACACTATTGATAATGTCAAGGCTAAGATCCAAGACAAGGAAGGAATCCCTCCCGACCAGCAAAGGCTTATTTTTGCTGGCAAACAGCTTGAAGACGGCCGAACCCTAGCTGACTATAATATCCAGAAGGAGTCCACCCTCCATTTGGTGCTTCGTCTCCGTGGTGGTATGCAAATCTTTGTCAAGACACTCACAGGAAAGACTATCACCTTGGAGGTTGAGAGCTCTGATACTATTGACAATGTCAAAGCGAAGATCCAAGACAAGGAAGGAATCCCTCCTGATCAACAAAGACTTATCTTTGCTGGCAAACAGCTTGAAGACGGTCGCACCCTAGCTGACTATAATATCCAGAAGGAGTCCACCCTTCATTTGGTGCTTCGTCTTCGAGGTGGCATGCAAATCTTTGTCAAGACTCTCACAGGTAAAACGATCACTTTGGAGGTAGAGAGCTCGGACACTATTGACAATGTCAAGGCTAAGATTCAGGATAAAGAGGGTATCCCACCAGATCAGCAGAGGTTGATTTTTGCTGGAAAACAACTTGAAGATGGAAGGACACTTGCTGATTATAACATTCAAAAGGAGTCAACCCTTCACTTGGTTCTCCGTCTTCGTGGTGGGATGCAAATTTTTGTGAAGACTCTTACTGGAAAGACTATCACATTGGAGGTTGAGAGTTCAGATACCATTGATAATGTGAAGGCAAAGATCCAAGATAAGGAGGGTATCCCACCAGACCAGCAAAGGCTCATCTTTGCTGGCAAGCAGCTTGAAGATGGAAGAACTCTCGCTGACTATAATATCCAAAAGGAATCTACCCTTCACTTGGTGTTGCGTTTACGTGGTGGGATGCAGATATTTGTGAAGACCTTGACTGAAATGTGAAGGCAAAGATCCAGGACAAGGAGGGGATCCCTCCAGACCAGCAGAGGTTGATTTTTGCTGGGAAGCAGCTGGAGGATGGGAGAACTCTGGCAGACTACAACATCCAGAAGGAATCCACCTTGCATCTTGTTCTTCGCCTTCGTGGTGGCTTTTAAGTTTAGAAGTGATGCAGCAGTCAGGGTGTTTGGTTCTTCAATGAATTGTTTTTGCTTATTGGCCAGTGTTTAAGGGTTCTAAATGTCTTCTGAAACTTATTTTAGGTCTTGGTTTGGTTTATGGTTGTCATACTTACTCCTCTTGAATGAGGTTATCGTACTCAGTTTATTGTAATATGGATCTTTGTTCGCATGTGTCTCTTGTGGTTAAATTCTCTGTTTCTTTGTGGAGATCGGGCTGCATTTCTGTTATAGAATTTGATCTTACCCGTAAAAAGTTAGATGTGCCTCTTGGAATGTAGTTGTGGTTCTTATTCTGTCTTTTTTACTAGCCCATGTTACAGAGACTGCCCATAAATTGATGCTACATGCAGGATGTTTTGCATCTAAGGTGTACCATCATGTGTACATGTAAGTATGTCAAATTTCCTTGGTTATGTTTCATTGCTGACTGCTGAGGTATATCGGCCCTTTTATTCTGCCAACAGGTCATTTAGGTCTGTTAAATCTCCTTGGTTATGTACATGTAGTTGTGGTCGGTACTTTCTTTGGAGGATTGGAGCCAATCTCCTTGGTTACGTACATGTAGTTGTGGTCGGTACTTTCTTTTGAGGATTGGGGCTCCAGTTAGTCTTTCTGGTCTCTTTAGATCTCTGCTTTTAATTATTTAGGATGAAAAAAGAATTCAATTTTTTGCTTCAAGGATAAAACAACAATTTTCTTCACCATAAAGTTTGTCTTATTTGTCAGGATATTGAGTGCAAGAAAGATTTTCGAGTAGGGATATTTGTTCTGAAGAACGGATCTCCTATGGTAGACTGCAGATGCAGAAAAGATCTGTAGGCAATTTTTCTTGTCATCTTTTGACTTGATTAATAAAAAAAAAACAAACCTTCAAAGGAGGAACAAAGATTAACTTAAACTTGGATTCAAGTTATATACCACTTTTAGATTGAAGAAAGTCAGAAATAATCAATTGTCCAGGGCTTCTTCTGAACTAAAACCAATTGAAAGGTATAAAGCATAACAAAAGTACTGAAGTAAAGCAAATGACAACCGATTACATGCTTGAAATTACTCATGTCTTCAAAATGTTGCCTTTGTTTTAGAATTGAAAAGAATGAGGCGAATAAGAATGCATGCCGGAATATATGCATGATTTATCTAAACTTAAAAAATGAATAACATAACTTGATGGTCTTCAAATGTTTGAATCCCTCATCAAATAGTTGGGAAGCTTCACGTGGTGGACCGTTGAGTCTTTCTTCTTTCTCTTGAAATGCTTCGAGGAAGCCTTCAGCATCTGACTCCACCCCTGTTCAGTACGGTCCACAAGAGAAAAAGAAAAATCTTTGTTAATTGACTTGATTACGAATAATCTAATACACGTCTTTGGACCAAAAAGGAGATGGTAAGCATGGAAACAGATTCATTTACCTTAGTAATAATGGAGGCACAGCCGCCCTTGATAGGAGTTGGAGAAAACTCAGAAGTCCTTTTCTTCCTTTTCTTGTTTTTGTTCCTCAAAAGATTGATGTTAAGTGCAGCGGTGCCTATCTTCTTCTTGATGTTGGGTATGGATTTCTTGCCACTATTCTTGCTTTTCGCCATCTCCAACCCAAACCCAAACTCAAAAGCGAGCTTCCTAGGTGTAATCGGATCAAAAGCCAAATCTTCAGGGCTGTAAGCACGAGGGACCAAAGGAGACCAAAGCGAGCTTTGGGTGTAGTCGAAATCAAAGGCAGAGTTGTCTGGGAACTTGCAAAGCAGCTCTCTTGACATCAATGGCTCCAAATACTCCACCACTCTCGCTGTAGCAATTATAAGACTCTCTTGCTCTTCTTGCTCATTCATGGTTGGGTTTTGCATTTTTAATCTTTGCTCTAACTCTTTCTTTTGCCTGGGTGCTGTTTCCTTCAAAGCTTTTGAGTTTGTCTATTTCCAGTTTCTCAAGCAAAAGAGAGAAGACTTAAAAGCTCAAAAAGTGACCGTTGCAAGGACTTTTGTCCGATTGCCACCCACTTAAAGTGGTATGCCCATGTTAAACCTATCTTTCGATATTTGTTTCCTCTTCTACCCTCATTGTTGTTTTATTTACTTTGCATTTTAATGTTTTTCGGAAACAGCAACTTATTGCAAAATGAGACAAAAATCTATTATACTTTAATACATATATGAAAGATGCCTTTCATTTGGTTAAAGATTGTAAAATGAATTCTTGTAATAAGGAGGGGAAGTATTGTAAATATGTAAAAAGATGTATTGGGCGCAACAAAGAGGAAGATTGTAGCAATTCTTGAAATATTGAGTGTCGTGACAAGTAAAAAAGAATAAAAAGAAAATTAAGAAATAGAAGAAAATTAGAGAGAGAATTTAGAGAGGGGAGCTTTGGAGGAAAATGTTTTAGCTCTAGAAGGAAGAGAAATTCCTCTAAATGAATTGTGAGATTTTATAGATAGTTCCAAAAATGACGGATACTCAAGAATAGGTTTTAATGCACTTAATAAATGACATTATTATAAAGAGCTTTAATATGAGTAACCGTTGCTGTAACACATTGTATACATATTAAGGTGGTGATTTTATGTCATATAATGTGAGTGATCATTGAAATAATTGGATGTAATAATACTTGTTATTGAGTATAAAATAATAGAGAAGAGGTATACGTAAAAAGCTATATGAGAACAAGTTAAGAGAAAAAAGTGTATGTGAACAAGTATAAATGAAGAAGATGTACATGAACAGGTACATGAGAATAAGGTAAAAGCGAGAAACACTCGTACTTCAAGAAAATGTTAAGAAAAAAATCTCTTAACTATCTACATATCTGAGTTACTAAGTGAAATTCTCCAGAACATCCCACTATTAAAGTAACCTGGGAACCTGCCACTCGTTCCAAGTTGCTTTTACTACTATTTGTATGAAGTGGGTATTCTACATGAAATAGTGCTTCATTTGTTCTAACTGTTTTGCATGAAATAGTACTTCACTTTTAATTGCCACTTATTCAAGATTATTTTCACTGTTATTCGTAGGAAGTGATTATTTGGCATGAAGTAATGCATCACTTGTTCTAATTGTTCTGTATAAAGTAGTGCTTCCTTTGTAATGGCTATTTTCATTATTCTCTATATAATGTTACGTTGTAAAATAATTTTTTAGAGAATAAATATTAACCAAAATCAAGTATCTACAAATATCAATCACATTTTCAAACCTATTAAAATAAAAGTTGAGCAGTGGCAATGATATAATTTGATACATATTATTCTACCTTAATGTTTAATCTTGTTTATATATATATATATATATATATTAGAACTCTAGGGTAACAACTCGAGCTTATCTAGTAAGTAAAGAGAAAGTAGAAGAGATTCAAATAAAACATTGAGGGAATATTGTAGCTTTAGATTTTTGATTAATTGATTCTACGTAAATTGTTACTTTTGCTTTTAGTTTTAATTTTAGTTTCTTTAATTTTTAGTGGTTTTAAATTCAGTTGTTTAAATAAGATTAAGTTATGTTAATTTTAGTATTTAATAAAAAGATTTAGGCAATTCTCCATGAGAACGAACTTTATTTTATGATATATTACTTGTTAACAATATGTGCATTTGCGTGGTAAATTCGACACAATATAAGGAGATTATTAATTTGTATATCAAATAAGACCCATATGTTTTATTTTAAAATGTATTATCTTATACATTTAGTGAATTATTAATTTACCACATTTGTCTCAAGTTGAGACTGATCAAAAATATTATTCTTTTTGAAAGGTACATAATATTATTGCTAATTGTCAAAATCCAAAATGATCTTGGACTTTTATAAGTACAAAGAGAATATAATGCGTATTAATAACCCCTAAAAATAACCAAATATCCAACTTAGGGTAAATTGGATAATAATACTAATGCCAAAATTTAATCCACGACTAATTCAAACAATCCACTGCTTGATCCCATCTAGAATTTATGCTATCTGAATCACATTAAAGCTTCCAAATTCAGACCGTTCTCATTGTATTAAACCAATTTCTCTCCTAATTGCAAACCACCAACTCAGCAACTGTCCAAACAGAAATCCCCTATTCAAACATTCCAAGCAGACTGTGAATCTTGCCATATACCAAGTAGTGTCTACATAACAAATTGGTCAAAAATATTATTTAATCAAGGTTATTAATTTATAGAGGTTATATTGTAAATGAAAAATTTTCAATGTTGGAATTTTAAGAACATCGTAAGCGATAATTTTCTCGAAAATTCTTAAGCGAGAAAATTTCCTTCAATTTTACCAAAAAATTTGAGGAATTCAAGAAAGATTTCAATATCAAAGCATTTTTGTTTACTTACTTATTTGGAGAAAATAAAGTAAATTTAAAATCAATGCACGTAAAAAGCATAAAATATGCAAATAGATAAAAATTCTCCAATGATGGAATTTTAAGAAAGTTGTTAGTGACAATTTTCTTCAAATTTTTTAGGTGAGAAAGTTTTATTAAATTCTACCAAAAGTGTTGGGAAATTTAGAAAAAATTTTCACTCAAAATAACAATAATAATAATAATAATAATGATAAATTATTAATAATAACAATAATATAAAAATAAAAATTTTAAATGAGCATAAAAAGAGAAAAACATTTTATCTAAACATTTTTATAAACATATTAAAATAATTCTAACAATGGAATCTCTTCAAGAAAATAAGGGATTTTCTTAAATGTTCTCGAGGTAAGAGGATTTTTCTTAGTTCTGTTCAGAGTGTTGGCAAAACTTAAAATAACGAATTATAATAGTAATAATAATAGGTAAAAAAATGGAAGAAGAAAACCATAAATAAATAAATAAATGAGGAAAATATAAGCAAATATGAAATTAAGGATTATTAATTAAGGCTAAGATAGGATAACACGTGGATAATTGGTATCGTTTTTTGAACGAATGTCACAGGGGTACTAATACCTTTCTCATGCATAACCGTACTCCAAAACCTTATCATTGTTATGTAAACTAAAACCTATTTTTTGAAAAAAACCAAGCTTAGGATAACATTTTAAAAATTAGATTCAAATAAGTGGTCAATCACATCTAAATAAAAAAGATTTGTGGTAACTCCATTTCACATTGAGCAATTGCGTTCTTAAACTCACATGTTATGACACAATTCAGTAAATTATATATTTTCCACATAATTATTTTAACTATGGATATCATTTAAATAGCATTAAAAAATAAATTACAAGAAATTTTTAGCAAATAAACTTTAAGTTAATTTATTTATTTTAGAATATATAAAAATAAATAGTAAAAATATTATTTATTTATTTTTTAACATAATTCTTACTAAAATAATCTTAATTTATATTCATTTATGCAATTAAAAAAATCATTTATGCAGTTAAAACTAAAAGATTTTACATTTAGTTGTTATACCTCAACACTTTTGTTTTTTAATAGCATAATTTTTCTAAAAAAAAGGAAGAGAGTCTCAACAGCAAAAGAGAAACTCCAAGCCTCAATCAAAGGTACATCAAATTGCAAAGCAATCCCAAAGCACTAACGACAAAGAAAAAACAATCAAGAAAAGAACATAACCATAAACAGAAAGGGAGAATAACACCGAAAGAAGAACACAAAAACACAACAATTAACCAAAAACTTGAATGCGCTCAGAAGTACAATTAATAGCGAGCTTGGCCAAGCGATCCGCAAGGTAGTTTGCTTCATAGGGAATATGGATGATATACCAATTCTTAATATTTTTTATCAATAAATCAATTAGTCTGAGAATGCACTTGAATTGCCAAGGAGAAGAAAAGGGGCAGTTGATCCATTTGACAGCATTGGAAAAGTCCAATTCAATGTGAGATTGTGAGAAGAATCCTAGTGAGATGCAGCAAAAATAGCAAAGGCTTCTTTAATAGCAAAGACCTCTGAAATATTAGAATCAATAATACCTAACAGTTTAGAAAACAGGATTTTGACATTACCTTCATGATCCCGGAGAGCTCCTTCAATTCTAGAAGGACTTGGGCATCCACGAGTAGCGCCATCAACATTGAATTTCAATGAACCAGTTGCTAGCTTAACTAATCACACTTTTTTTTTTGGTCTTTTTAACCATTTGGGAAACTTTAGCAAAATTTAGGTTTCGAATCATGTCAGTCATCGAAGAATTAAAGTTAGGCCATTTGGCCTTGATCCACAAGCAAACCCTTAACTTGATAATGTCAAAAATATAACCTGAGTCCCAAGGCTTTCCATTGGAAACCAAATTGTTCCTCTGAATCCGAATCGTCCAAGGAATCGTAAAAAATGACAATTTCCAAATTAGAAAATGATCTCTGCCATTAACAGCCTCATTCCAAACAGAAAAATAATCCCTCAAATTCTTAAGAGAGGTCCAAGAAAATCTCCAAAAATTAACCCATAACATCCAAACACACCAAACACCATAATAGTCAATGAAAAAATGTTCAACAATATCAACATCGGCATTACAGATGTGGTAAAGTGCAACATTCTTATCAATAAAACCTCTTCGAAGAAATTCTCTTTTAACTGCAATCATACCCTTCATCACTTACCAATAGAAAATTTCACATTTAGAATGAGCAAGATTAGCCTTAATAGAATTCCAAAAGAGTTTGTCGCCATTAGAATCAAATACAGATTTATAAAACCTACTGAAGGAATAAAGACCACAAGAGTTGCTTTTCCAAATGACTGTTAGTTTCATTTTTATCAAGAAAGACATTGTCAAGAAATCCCATATGATTAAACCACTAATCCCTTCCCCAGTCAAAGAGGTTGCTTCTTAACTAAATTTTCCATATCCATAAATAATCTCTCCATGCACCATAGTCAGCCAAAACACCATCTTTAATAGAAGAAAGCATAAAGATCCTAGGGAATGATGATTTAAGGAGACAACCCTCAACCCATTCATCGTGCCAGAATTTAATTCTATCACCTTTGCCAAGCAAAAACCCCATACTAGTAGAAAGCAGATGAGATAAGTCATTAGTAAAGCAAAGAAGCTTGGTGACATTTTTCCAAATAGAAAAGATAAACCTTGGAAAAGAGTACATCGGTAAAAGAGCATTGGGATTCATACCATATTTTTCATTGATTGTTTTCCTCCAAGGTTGTCCGTTTCTTCACTAAAACGTCAAAGGCATTTATGAAGAATAGCAGAATTCTTGAGCTAATTCATACCTCTACATTTAGGTGACATTTGTTTTTTTTTTTTCATTTTCAATAATTTTTTTTCTTTTACTTCACTTTATTGTTTCTTTCTAGTTCTCTTTCCTTCACATCCTTCCCAACCTTCCTACTATAGCCACACGACATTAATTTAAATAATTATACCTTTTCTATATTTGGTATTCTAGTTGTTAATATAATTATTATAAAGTGTAGTGAAGAATAACGTACATTGCTATTTTTTTCATGTGCATAACTTTCAACCCAATGATATGCATTTGTAAATTTGACTAACTTTATTAAAATGATGAACAAAAGAAAAGATTAAGAAGCAAATTAAGAAATCCAACGACCAATTACATCAGTAACTAAGATATTAGCTATTTTTGTAGGAACCCAACCATCCCAATGTGAAGTTTCTTCGAGTTCAGTTGCAATTCTAGCAATGTTATTTGCAGCATCATTAGAATATTCATCTATTTGGTGAACCTTCACACTTCGAAAACTTTTAATATATTTAACACAATTTGCAAGAATACTTTGACATATCTTTGAAAATGGTATGGCTTGACGTACAAGCATTTGAATCACGAGTGATTGATCTCCTTCAATTTCAATATAATCAACGCCATACTTTATAGCAATAATAAGCCCGTGGCGCAAAGCAATCAGTTCTGCCATTATAAGGTCTTTGTAACCTTGCGACGGTGTTGCACAAGTTACTTTGAATATGCCATTTTGATCACGAAAAACACATCAAAAACCACCACTATTAGAACCAATAGATCCAGCAAAATTGAGTTTCCATGAGTCATCATATGGTGGAATCCATGTGATGTGATGCACTGACATATCTTGGTTACTCTGTAGGATTTGATGTGAAGAATTTGTTATCAAAATTTATGGTGTCAAGTTAGTAAACTTGAAAAAAAATATTATTGAAGTAAGTACCCAGAAGCAATAATATATATAACCATAAAAAGGCTAACGATTTGTCAAAATTCATTCTATGAGCATAATTAAGGAAAAAAAGTTATATATGGTAAGATGTTCTTGCAAACAATAAGAAATAGGTCAAAATACAATATTTTACTTAAAATGACAATGAAAAATAACAGTTATAAAATTTATTACCATATTGATTTCAGTGAAGTAAATAATTTTATTTATTTATTTATTTTAAAAATAAATAAGATAACTAGTCCTCTTTTCATGATTTAAAAAGACCAACTACAAAGTATTTTACCATCAAGTACAACTAGTTGTAATAAGGATTGATAGTCAACATGTTGATTTGTCACTATTAAATTATTACTTAGATTATGCCATTGGAGCACTGAATCAGTCTTGTAAGTGATTAGTATCACCGGCCTATATTTCTAACTCAAAAGACATGTCTGATAGGTGGAGAAAGGTCTTTTATTAACTCAAGATCCACCTCGATCTTTTACTAGTATGAGATTCGTGGCATATTACCTCACTCAATTGTGCAATGCTCTCATTGTGTTAATTCTTTATCCATAAAAGAGAAAAACCCTTACATTGGTCTAAGTCTACTTCAACCTAATATCTTTCATGAAGGTCTCACATTAGTGAAGATTTAAGTCTGCTCTGATATCACTTGTCACAGATCCACATTTTTAACATAAAAGACAAGCCTAATAAGTAAAGAAATGCCTATATTTATGAATCCAAGACACGTTTCATCTCTTATTGATGTGATATTTTGGGCATTATACCTCACATAATTATGCAATGCTTTTGTTACACTGACTCTTTACCTATAAAGGAAAAGTGACCTTTACACTGGTTTGGGTTCACTTCGACCTTGATATCTCTCATAGGTTCATATTAATGAAGATTTAGATATGCTCTGATACCACTTGTCATAGACTCATGTTTTTAACTCAAAAAAACATGCCTAATAAGTAAAGAAAAGTATTTATTTATTAACCAAATACTCATCCCATCTCTTACTGATATGAAATTTGTGACAATTAGATTAAATCTAGATAAAATAGTTAATAATAAATGTGAGGATCTAATGCCATAGTAATTAGATTCCATAGTTGAGGATTAGGTTTGGAATTGGTATATCAAAATAATAATGATTAGTAACATGACCATAAATCACAAGTATTAAAAAATACCATTAGTCCCATTAATTTAATTTGATGATCTTTTCAGGTAGGGATAAGATTTAAATTACAAATAAAATATAGAAGTAAAATTGTCTTGAAAACAATAAATAAGAAAATAAGTAAGAATACAACTTTTGAGTTAAAAGCTACAGTAATAAAAATAATAGTTATAAAATTTATTACCGTATTGGTTTAACTAAAATAAATCCTTATCTTTTAATTTTGATTTTAACAAATGAGATAACTACTTATTTTTTTATTTTTTAGAGAGACCAAATACAAAATAATTTACTATTTAGCACAACAAACTATAATAAGGATTGCTGGTCAACATGTTGATCTGTCATTGTTGATGAGCAAAACGCTATTAGAGCATTGAAATCCTTTTTATATGCAATTAAATCTAGTTAAAAAAATCTAAATTGACGTAGTTGTTAATATAATTATATTATTTATGCAACGAATATCACAACAACCAGATCGAGTAGTAGAAAATTAGATTTGGAATTGACATACTATAAATTAGTGAATAATGGTTTGACCATAAATTAAAAACATTGGAGATGATTGAAAATAAGCATTAACACCTTAATTTTGATAATTTTTTTGGAAAGTATAAGATTAAAATTACAAAGAAAATGTAGAGGTAAAATTGTCTTTAAAACAATATAAGAAAATAGGTTATGCTACAACATTTTAGTTAGAACAATAATAACAAAATAACATCTATAAAATTTATAACCATATTAGATTTAGTGAAACAAATCGTTGTATTTTACTTTTGATGGTAAAAAATGAGATAACTACTTCTTTTTTCATAATTTTAAAAAACAAACTACGAAATATTCTATTATCTAGTACAACCAATTATAATATGGAATGGTGGTCAATATGTTGATCTATCATTGTTGATGAGTGGAACATGCCGTTAGTGCACTAAATTGGTCTTGTAAGTGATTAAATCTAGTTAAAAGCGTTCTATATTGACATATTTGTTGATAAATTATATCATTTATGTAATAATTTAATGTCATGGCAACCAGATCTAGTAGTAAAGAATTATATTTGAAATTGACATATTAAAAAGTAGTTAATAATGAGTTGACCATAAATTACAAGCTTTACTTCACCATAATATTGAAGATGATTGAAAAAAAAACAATCATTGAGAACTTCAATTTTGATGTTATTTATGGTAGGGACAAGGTTGAAATTAATGTGGAGGTAAAATTGTCTTACAAACAATATAGAGGAAAATAATAGGTTAGAATATATTATTTTAGTAAAAATGACTGAAGTCAAAGAAACTTATAAAATTTATTATCATATTAGTTTAGTGAAGTAAATCTTTTTCTTTTTACTATTGACATAAGAAATGAGGTAACTACCTTTTTTTTCATGATTTAAAGTAACCAACTACAAAAAATTCTATTATCTAGTACAACGAACTATAACGAGATTGGTGGTCAACATGTTGATATGTTTGCTGATGAGTAGATCATGACATTGATGCGTTGAATGGGTCTTGTAAGTGATTAAACATAGTTAAAAACATTCTATATTAGTATAGTTGTAAATAAGATTGTAATCATTTATGCAACGATATAATGTCATAACAACCAAATCGAGTAATAGAGAATTAGATTTGGAATTCGTATTTCAAATTTAGTAAATAATAAGTTACCATAAATCACAAGTATTACTTGACCATATATTACAAGCATTAGAGATAATTGAAAATGATCAGTGATGACCTTAATTTTAATAATATTTTGAGTAAGGCCAAGATTGAAGTTATAAAGAAAATATGGAGGTAAAATCATCTTAAAAACAATATATAAGAACATAGGTTAGAATACCACATTTTAGTTAAAATGACATAATAGTTTTTTTTTTTAAAGTAAACACAATAGTTAAAAATAACATTTATAAAATTTATTACCATATTAGTTTTTGGTGAAGTAAATTGGTTTTTGGTGAAGTAAATTTTTATCTTTTACCTTGTGTTAGCTTTATCCTAGTTTTGAAATGTCAAAATTGATTGAGCTAAATATGCTTTGAAATGAATGAAAGATGTTTTTGAATCTAAAGAAATTCTCAAAGATGTTTTGAAGCTGGTTTTACAAAGAAAGATATCTTGAAATGCTGAGACTGATTGAATATGCTTTGAAAGTGAATAATAATCCTCTTGAACTTAAAGATATGCTCCTAAGCTTTCCTAAAAAGTTTTTGTTTTCAAACTTAAAGTGCCAATCTAAGAATTGAATTCTCAAAAGTAAAGATTTGATTCTTAAATGAGAAGAATGCAAAATTTATTTCTTTATTACAGAAAGAATCAATTCTTAAAATAGAAAAAGTTAGTTCTTAGCAAACAGAAACAGTGAAAAATCGATTCTGAAAAAAAAAAAGTCAGTTTTTGGAAAACAGAACTACTGGAATTGAGAAGAATCAATCCCTTAGAAAGCAAGAATCTATTCTAGGAGAATAGAATGCAAAACGCAAAAAAGAAAGAATCGATTCTCTGTCTACCAAAAGTCAATTATGAGCGAAGAATGAACCAAAGAACACAAGTCTAGAGACAAAGAATCAATTCTACATAAAGAAGATATTAATTCTTAAAGCACCAAAAGCAAAAATTAGAAACTTGGTGAATAAGAAAGAGATGGTGTGAATGGATAAGATTGAAGTGTCAAAAGTTACGTTGAAATTCAAATTCTGGCACCAATCAGTAGTGAAGAACTAACACCTTGAGGAAGAAGAAACAAAATTCTCAAAAAATGCAAAAGTGTCAACTTTAAACCAAGTTGCAGAAGAATTGACATCTTACGAAAGAAGAATCGATTCTTTAGAAACAAAAATTTCCGTACTTTATGAATAACCAACATCTCAATAAAAAAAGAATCGATTCTTTAGAGATAGAAAGTTCCAAACTTCATGAAGAATCGACAACTCATGATTAAAGAATCAAATCTCCATGTGCGACAGAAATATGCAAGCTGATCAGAATATATGAAAGTTGATTCAAATTTCAGTCCAACGAGTAAGAAATCATAGGGCCTATAAATATAGACTTTAAGGAACTTAAAGGTGCGATCTTGAATGATTTTGAAAGATTTTGAAGAGCCAAAAAGAGGGAAAACAAGTAAGAAAGCAAAAAATAGAAAAAATCTTATATTTAAGTAAAGTAGAACCTAAAGATTACATTTTTATCATTCAGCTAATATTTTCGAGCCAAAACTTCTTTTCATTATTTATTTCTCTTGAGAAAGCTCTCATCTTTTTTAGCCTAAACATCATTATCAACCTTCTTAGAGGTTTTGAGCTACAGATTCTTTGAGAATCCACTATTGTATTGGTTACACCTCTATACAAAAAGTAAAGAGGTTTTGCTTGTTTCTTAAAAAGGCTGTGTCTTGTGTCAAGGTTATGCTTGAACCTGAAAATATAGTGTTTTGATTAAGGTTACACCTGATCCTATAAAAAGGCATGTTGTGAAGATTATATTTGATCTTGTTGAAAAGCATGTTGTGAAAGTTACACTTCATCCTGTTGAAAAGGCATGTTGTGAAAGTTACGCCTGATCTTGTTGAAAAGGCAAATTGATAGTAGATTCGAACTCTTTGTACTATCAAGAGAGATGACCTAGGCATTGAAAGGTCGAATTTTTATAAAAATCCTGCTAATTACTTTTTATTTTTCTACATTTTATTTGCTTAGTTCATACTCTACTTTTGCTACTCTATTCCTTATATTTCCTCTACATTTTCAAAGTTATTTTAAAATGGGAGACTTTTTAATTTATAACCATTTCACCTCCCTTTTATTTATTTACTTTTACCTTATCTTCCTAACACCTTGGATAATAACAAATGAGACAAGTACTCCTTTTTTCATAATTTAAAAACACAAATTACAAAAATATTCTACTATCTAGAACAACTAGTGTAATAGGGATTGGTAGTCAACATGTTGATATGTCATTTTTGATGAGCAAAACATGTCATTTTTTTTTTATAATTGAGGAAAAGGGGATTTAAACCTCACTCTTTAGGTAGGGGGTTCATGTACCAATCAATTAGCCAAATGGTCGGATGCGAGTAAAACATACTATTGGTGCACTAAATTGAACTTGTAAGTGATTCGATCTAACGTCCTTTTAGATTGACACAATCATTGATAAGGTTATATCATTTATACAGCAATCTAATATCACAATAATAAAATCGTGTGGTAGAGAATTAGATTTGGTATTGACATAAAACAAATAAGTGAATAATGACGTGACCATGAATGACGAGCATTACTTGACCATAATTCATAAGCATTAGAGATGATTGAAAATGATTATTGATGAATTTAATTTTGATTATTTTTTGGGCAAGGACAAGATAGAAATTACAAAGAAAATGTCCTAAAAATGATATAAGAAAATATGTCATAATACTATATTTTAGTTAAAAATGACAATAGTAAAAATAACTAGATTTAACCCCGCAGCTACGAGTTAATTAAATCTTTTAAGTAATGAATGTAAAAAATTTTCTTAAGAATAATAGTAAAAGATAAATGGTTGTATTACTGATGATTTAGTTACAAGATAATTATAAGTTTTGTGTGATTTATAAATAAAGAAAAAGCATTAATAGAAATAGAAAAATTGTATTGATTGATAGCTTTAGTCGAATTACGACAATGCTATATCTCTCGAAGAGTTTTCAATTCACATGTAATAGAAGTTTTGACAAAATAAAAATTGCATATTTGTATTGTTTTGAAATAACATTGTAAAGTAGACAAATGTTACACAATTTGTCTTTCATAGCTTGAAAAGAGTATTGTAACATATCAAATATGGTAATTGGCAATAATTTATAAATGAAATAGTTAGAATAAAAAAAATAAAGAACCATTGATGTAATATTTCTTGAAAAGCCTTTCGTCATTTAAAGTCCTGTAGCAAGTGTACCTGAAGAAGGCAAATCCAAAAAAGAATGAAAAAATAATATTATTAATGTAGCAAATGTTTAATACTGTTTCAATATTTACAATGCTTTAGAAATCCTTTGATAATAAAGAGATCAAAAAACTGATATAGATGGGTGTAAATGCAGCATTTGTTGCAGTAGTAAGTGAATAATAAACAAATAAGTAAAACATTACACTTTTAGTACAAATTCACTAAAAACTAAGAAACTATAGATTATATAATGAAGAAAATAAGCAAAGTGTAGTTTCTTGATTCTTTTACTTGTACATTCACTAACATTCAATTAAAGAGTTTGCAAAAATTAAAAGGTCATAATATAGAATTTTAGTTGAACATAAAAAGTAACATATAAGCTTTTATCCAATATAAAATGCCTAAACTTTTAAAACTTTATCAAAAAAAAAAAAAACAAATAAGAGCTTATCTTTACAATGCATGTTCTATAAAAGAATCACCATTCTTTGTGTTTTTGTAAAATATATAAAACTTACATTAGATACTTTCAATATCAAAGAAATAATTATATCAAATACATTAATGGATGAAAAAATAATACAAAAATATATTGACAAAAGATAATAATAAATTTATAAAATCATAATTATAAATCAAAGATAGCTAATGGTATGAAACTCAAAATTGAAAAAAAAAAAGTACAATCTATGTGAAAATATTGCAAGAAAGTATTAACATACATGAATCCTGAAAGTGATTTCAGGATATAAAAATGTCTTTACAATGTTTCACAGCACTCTAAACCCAAGTTCACCATTGATCATGTACATTAGGTTAAGAGTTTACAAAAATTAAAAGAGCATAACATACAGTTTGAGTTAAACATAAAAGGTAATACAAAAGCATTCATCCAATATCGAGCACCTAAACTCTAAAAGCTTTAGTTAAAAATACAATATAAAAAAGAGTTTATCTTTATAATGAATATTGTGTAAAAGAAACAACATTGTTTGTGTTCCTGTAAATTATATAATACTAATGTCAAATACTTTTGATATCAAATAAATGATTATATCATATACATTAGTGTATGAAAAAAATAATACAAAAATATTGTCAAAAGATAATAATAAATTTATAAAATGAAGAGAAATAATTACCATTTGATTTAGATGTTGATACATGGTTGTGCAATATATGATACTTTATTTGCATTGTTCAATAAAAGAATGAGTATTTGAATCATTGATCATGATTTTGATAATTGTCATCCAAACTAAATTATTTAACCTGAATAAGCTTAAATCTTTCACATGCTTATATTATAATTCATATAAGACACCAATAAATGGAACAAAACACAAAAACAAAAAAAAAATATAAAAATGAAAAGTATAATAATTTGAAAATATTAGCAACAAAAAAATCATCAAATACAAAAACGTAAAACACAAAGAACAAAGAATCAAACCAATATCAACCAACAGACTCATCTTTCATGAACATAGTAATACAAATAAGTTAAAACAGAAAAAAAATGATAAAAATATTGAAACATCAAGATATAGAATAGCCACATTAAAACTTTCAACCACTGAAGACAGGAAACTCTACTGATAGCAACGAATCCACCTGATCTCATTGACACCTACAAACACAAAATTAAAACATATTAAGGATTGATAAAAGCAAAACATATAAAAAAAATACCTACATAAATCAAGACTTAACTTTTCTTGGCAATGTTTAGGTTTAGTAAGATCAATTAATATAAAATTGGGTTTTGGGTTTTTCATTGAAACTAAATCTTGACACGGTTAATAGAGGTAGTGCGAGAAAATTGAAAATCTTCAAACATTTTCTGATTGTTTTTTCTTTCTAAGCAAGGTGGCAAGTGGTATTAATCTCCCAATTCATTAAATTACAACTAATAATTCACAACCTACCATCCCACATATAACTTATAATGCAAAATATCACAAAAACAATGAATAGAAATTAACAATAAAACTTGCATTATAATTTACTGACAAACACACATTTCATCATGAAACAGTGTAACAAATTAAGCATGCATCAAGAAAGCCAAAAGACTAAACCAACAACATACTAGCAAAAGAAAGTATTGCTAAAGGAAAAGCACTTGACAATTTCACTATTTCAAGGCATGGATAATTTTGGAAGCATTCAAATAGAAATATATTAGGAAAGCATTAGCTGTTGTTGCCTTTGAACATGATCCGACGGAGGATAGATGTATTTTGTAGGCAAAAATGGGTCCAATGATGATGTCAACCTCATTGGAAACATGTTAGGAATGGGAGGATCCCACACGATTCGTTGAGTTTAAAGAAATTAGAGGCTTGAAAGAGGCCATGAAATGGGGTAAACTTTAAGAAAAGATGAGCAGATCGTGGGTTCTTTTTGGAGCGACAATGAGGAAAGAGAGAAAAAGAACGGGAGAGAAACAGAAAGAGAAAAGAATAAAAAAGGCAAAAAGATCAAAGACTCATTGAACAAAGAGACAGGAAGTAGAAAAACCCAAATCTTCCCTCAGAAATGCAAAAATCACAAAAAAACCATCCCAAAAACACCCTCATGCAACAAGTAATTTACAATTCCACGTGTCAAATGTTAAAGGCTCTTTGTAGGCTAAAATCATAGTACTTTAGATAACTACAAAATTTATTTCGACAATGGCCTCTGTCACGACCCAAAACTCCCATCGAGCCCGTGACAACCGCCGTAACGTCTCGATCGACATTCATTACTCGGAATGTCAACCGAAACCCCGTAAGGCTTTACTATCAGCTTCTCACTTCCCCTGTGGGTAACTGTTTCCAAATACCACATTCTAAAAGATTTTAAACTGTTTCCAACTTAAACAGATAAAATAATAATTTCTGTCTCACAAGGGTATTTTTATCATTTATCCCAAAAATCTCAAAATCATCTAAAAATATAGTATGTAAGTGAAAAACACATATTTCATAATCAAAAATAATTTTGGATGTCTAAAACATTTGTTTAAATGAAATTATGACTGTCATAATAAAATAAAAATATTAAATAAAATATTCAATTTTCACATAAAACGATATTTTAAGAACACTGCATAAATAATTTTTATAGCGTAAAAGCAAAATAAATTCTTACATACCGTAATACAGATAACCAAAGTATAGAATTTAATTTAAAGTGACACGTGGGCCCATGAATGATCAAAAGTATCAAAAGAAATGAACCTACAGTCTTTGGATGTGGCAAGTTCAACTGTAATCCTCGCCGATATCAGTTATCTACAATCTATTCTGAGCCTGAAATGGGTGGAAATGAGGGTGGTGAGATTATAAAATCCCAGTGAGTAAACAAACATCACTCAAAATATCTAAAGTCGAGTAAAAGGAGACTATTAAAACATTTCATCAAACTGTGATTTATCATCCTTCAACTTATTTCAACCAAATGAAATCAATTTATTTAAAGCAAGTAATCAATATGGCTTATGAATTTCTTAAAAAGCTTGGTTCATGCCAAAAATTATTATCATACTCAGTTATCTGGGATACCTTGGCCGAGGGCTATCCCAACTGAGTCCGCCAAGGCTATTAGAAAGTCATATTTTTATTTTGAAAACATAGCCATTCTTTGACGTTGGCCGAGTTCCCCTTCACGTGGTGGTTTGGCGTGAAGTGAACTCTAAAAGTTATACCTCGGGAGTTACCCTACTCGCCTCTCCAACCGAGGTAAAAATATAATAGGATTCTGTGCCCCTCTAATAAGCTAGTCCACAGAATCCAGCCCACTGCAGCAGGTCAAACCCACCATACAATAAAATTTTGACAGCATGACATGGCTAATATATTACTACCCAGCCTGCAAGGGTAAAATAAAGCAATTCATACAATTCATAAAAAACGCAGCCCAGCCAGTCATGCCAATACAATAACATGAGCCATTAATTCAATTTTAAATTTACAACATATCAGTGGTCTCCAATTACTCTATTTTCAAAATCGTTATTTCGTTTCAAGACAATTTATAAAATATTTTCATTTAAACTCATTTTGTTTACAAAACATAAAAATTTACCATTTGAACTCATTTTCATAAAATTCACCAAAACTGAATAAAAACATACTTTAGATAATTAAAATGATGGTAAGGTTACTCACCGTGTCTAGTGTGGGGATTTTCGAAATACTCAGACTACTGGTCCTCGGGTGCAATTCCCTTGCCTTTATCGGAGGACTCACCACCTTGACACAGTACAAAAACGAGAAATTCACCACATTTGTACTAAATTGAAATTAAACTAATTTAGACTACTAATGCTTGATATGGAATGCAAAAATGTCTAAATTTTTGCCTAAATGCGGTGTTAGCTTATTTCGATCTTTTACTCGATAAATAGGTATACGCGTCCGTTCAAACTCCAAATTAATTTTTTTCAGTTTCTATACCTCAATTGCACCCAAATTGACTTAATGTCCCTTAGTGTGGTGCAAATTATCTGTCTCGATAGCAAATTACGAAAATACCCCTAGTGGGTAAAAATTTATATTTTTGCTCTGAAAATTCTCAATATTTTTCTAGGCTCATAATTCATCATTATTCATCATAATTCCTCAAATAAACATCAAGATCAGCAGCCAATATTCCCCTAGAAAATTCAACATAATGGGTTTCAATGGGAGAAAATTATATCTCTAGCTTATTTTTGCTATATTTCAATATAACTTAACTAAAATCACTTAATTCAATTATAATCAACCAAAAATCAAGCTCAAAACTCATCCATGGAGGTTTGGCCAGCATGGGTGTCCATACCCACTTTCTAATTTTGCATGGAAATGAGAAAAAAATGCATGGGTAGTGAAAATCACAAGGAAAATCAATGAAATTTACCTTTTCAATGCTTGATTTCTTGATTTCTCTTGATTTTCCCCAAATTTTCAGGTAGGGTTCTTATTTGTTTTTTCCTACCTTTTCTCCCCTGGTTTGGACAGCTGAAGAAGATGAGAATTCTGGAATTTTTACCTTTTTAAAGGCTAAAATAATATAATATTATTTTATTCATTTTTTTAATGTTTTATTAATTCCTTAAATTCTAGCCATCCATTTGTTTCCAAATTTTCACCATACACTTGTCCCACATATCCATAGCTTAGATAAAATTCTCAGACTTATCCAAAGTCTTGGTGGAGTAATTTATGAAATTTACACTTTTTTTCCCGTAAAAGTCAAAAATTACATTTTTGCCCTAAAAACTGAAAAATTGCCCATAGACATATTTTTCATCCCTTATACTCATACCATTCTCCAATTTGTCAAATTTGATCTAAATTCTCTCAAAATCTCAAATTTTGTCCGCGAGTGGTAAAATTACGATTTTGCCCCTACACTCTAGAAATTACCGAAATTAAAGTTTTTCACTACCAAACCCTCAAATTATACTCCAATACTCAAATCATACTCCAATAAGTCAAATGGGCCAAAAAAAAATTCTTTTCTAAAAATTCCCATTGTGTCCTTAGGTGGCAAATGACCATTTTGCCCATAGACAAAAAAAATTTCGGTTTGACTCCAAATTGATCATCGAACTCCAAATCACCATATTAAACCATTATGGGACTTTAATATTCTTAATTTCCTTTTGAATTCTCTATTTGATCTAGTTCGAGGCTTAAATTAACTTAATTGTACCATTTGGTACATTGTCGTCTTTTAACGATTTTTTTTTCAGGGCTTTCCAAGTATGCAAGTATATTGTCAATCATATGAATGACATGGAAAGTATTTTATAAGATCGGGCTTGACAGCCTCAGTGAAGTAAATCTTTATCTTTTACCTTTGATGGTAACATGTGGGATGACTACACTTTTTTCAGAGTTTAAAGAGACAAACTACAAAATATTTAGACATAATACTTAAAAAAACTCATAAATTATTCAAAAAAATTCAAATAAGCTCTTATTATTCTACTATGTTGAATCAAGCCAATATACATTTATTTTAACTCAAATAGTCCTTTATGACTAATAGTTAACTATTTGTCATTAATCAAAATGTCATTTATTATATTATACTCACGTGATGGTGATGTGGTATTGAAGTGGAGAGTGAAAGTTATATGGTCATGTCATCATGTCATATCAACATGTCACGTCACCATTCGTTATGATATATTAGCATGTCATTTCAATGCCACATGACATAAAACAAGTGACATTTTGACTAACAACAATTAATCAACTATTAGTTACAAAAACTTATTTAACTCAAAATAAAAGTAAATTGAGACTTGATTGAACGTAATAAAAAATAAGAATTTATTTAAATTTTCTTGAATAATTAAATAATTTTTTTAAGTATTATGTCGAATATTTACTATCTAGCCAGCCAATTGTAATAAGGATTGGTAGTCAACATGTTGATATAGGGATGTCAATGGGAACGGTACCCTTTATTTTTGGGTACCTTAATCCTAACTTTGTTATTTGATAGGATACTTGAATCCTCTAAATACTTGATTAAGTTTTTGTATTGTTACTTGAATTTGTACTCGTATCTATATCCATACCCGAATATTCTAAACATTACTCGTTAAATACATATGCCCATTAAATACTTGATTAAAACAAATTTAAAAATCAATTTTTATGTATATTATTAAACAAAACTAAGCTAATAAATTAAAATTTGAAATCAATATTTAAGACAATTAATGAATGTTAGTAATACATTAATTATAAGAAATTTATAAAAAATAATATATATTACTAAAGTTTAATAATAAAAATAATTATTTATAATCAAGTTTGAGTAATAGGTATCCAAAGGTCCCTACCTGAACCCTACTCAAACTCATGACAAGTAGTAGTATACTACCCAAGTTATACTTGAACTTGATTATAAGGTACCCTAATACTATTTAATCGGGTTGAGTAATGTGGGGTATTTGATTATAAGATACCCATTGACATTCTTATGTTGATCTGTCATTGTTAATGAGCAAAACATGTCATTGGTGCATTGAATCCTTCTTGTAAGTGATTAAATCTAGTTAAAAACATTCTAAACTAGCACAACCATTGATAAGATTATATCATTTATGCAACCTCTAATGTCATAACAACCAAATCAAGTTGTAGAGAATTAGATTCGGAATTTGCATATAAAAATTTTATGAATAATGAGTTGACCATAAATCACAAATGATTACTTGACCATAAATCACAAACATTGCAGATGATTGAAAATGATCAGCAACAGCCTTAATTTGAATGATTTTTGGTGCAAGGACAAGATTGACATTTCAAGGAAAATGTGGAGATAAAATGTCTTAAAAACAATATATAAGACTATAAGTTAGAATATAGCATTTTAGTTAAAAATGACGGTCGTAAAAATAATGGTTGTAAAATTTATTACCATAGGTTTTTGTGAAGTAAATCTTTATCTTTTACTTTGATAGTAACAAATAAGATAACTACTCTCTTTTTATAATTTGAAAAGACCTACCACAAAATATTCTACGACATAGTACAATCAGCTCTAATAGTGATTGTCTGTCAACATGTTAATTTGTCATTGTTAATGAGTAGAACATGCCAATAATGCACTGAATTGCTTTTGTAGGTGATTAGATCTAGTTAAAGGCATTCTAGATTGACGTAGTCGTTGATAAGATTATATCATTTATGAAACAATTTAATGTTACAATAACCAAATTGAGTAGTAAAGAATTAGATTTTGAATTCACATATAAAAATTATTGAATAATGAGTTAACCATAAATCGCAACTATTGGAGATGGTTGAAAATGATCATTGACGACAATAATTTAGATGATTTTTTAGGCAGGGATAAAGATAGAAATTATAGCCAAAATATGGAGGGTAAGGGATACCTTAATTTTTTAGGTAGTCTAGAACACAACATTTTACTAAAAAATGATAATATCTTTTTCTTTTGATGGTAGCAAATGAGATTACTATTTTTATTTTCACAATTTAAAGGGACTCACTAAAAATAGTCTACTATCTAGCATAATCAACTGTAATAGAGATTGATGGTTAACATATTGATCTGTCTTTGTTGATAAGCAAAGATAAATTATTGATTTAGTGGAAAAGGTACTCAAAGAAAGATTATATGAGTAATGCATCAAAAGAAAAGATATTGAGCAAAAGATCATGAAATTATGGCTACTTCTAAAACAACATAAATTATCAAACAGAAAAAAAAAGGTAAAAAGGTTGTTGCATAAAATCTATTTTAAAGCAAATTAAATCGCTAAATGTAAAAAATTAAGAAGAATATGTTTTCTAGAGTTACTATGCTAAAAATGGATATTTGTAAAGACAAATTAGAAAATTTGAAATAGTCTATAGTTAATATTAATCTTGTAAAGTTGTACCTTACAAATATTAAAATCTTTTGAGTAATTACGTTCTCGTGTTCTTGTTAAATTATTTTTTTAAGTTTAATATGTTAAGTTATCTTAATTTAGGAAATTGTATTTCTATTTTAAGAGTTATATTTTATGTAGATTTGTCTAGTCTAAAAATATTTATATTTATTTAAATTATTTTTACTTATTGAAAATTTTTTTATGTGGAGCTATCTTAGTCCAAAAAATTGGTACTTTTATCTGTTTTTATTTTTTAAAAAATATATATTATCATTAAAATTCATATGAATTTTAGGTTATTTTTTTTAAACCTTTAAAAAAATTATTTTTTTAAATATGGAAGTAGCATCAATTTAATATAATTTTGATATTTTTTTTTGTAATTCTCCTCTTTTGGGCCTCCAGAGTATTGGCCCATTTCAGTTTGGATATACATATATATACAAACATGTTAAAAGTACATTTTAAGCCTACACCGTCAGATTGCTAGGGTTCAGTGAACAGCCGTCAGATCTAAACCAGAAGCAGTATATAAATATGCTGCAGTCGAGAAAAACCCTAAAAAGAGGGCTAAAGCGGTTCATTCTTCTTTGCGCCGATCCTCCACCATCTCTCTCTCCCCAGCAACCTCCAGCCGAAGGTCCTCCGCTTATTTCCTTTCATTTCTTCTTCTCATTTTTTCATTTCCTTGTTATAATAATTTGACATTTTGGTTTGTATTTGCATGAAATTTCAGGTAAGTCATGGTTAAGCATAACAATGTTATACCCAATGGCCACTTTAGGAAGCACTGGCAGAACTATGTGAAAACTTGGTTCAATCAGCCAGCAAGAAAGGCCAGAAGAAGGATTGGTGGGTCTTTTGTCACTTTGGGTTTTCTGTTTTGTTTTCCTGTTAGAGAATTAGTAGCTAAAATTGACGTGTAATGGGGTTTTGGATTTCCAGCAAGGCAAAAGAAGGCAGTAAGGATCTTTCCAAGGCCAACTTCTGGGCCTCTTCGCCCAATTGTTCATGGCCAGACTTTGAAGTACAACATGAAATTGAGAGCTGGCAAGGGTTTCACTCTTGAAGAGCTTAAGGTATACTGTTTTATGTTCTCCATTTCTCTTTCTTTTTATTTGTTTTGCAATTTTGGGTTATTTTTAGAAGGCCTCGATCTCTTAAGTGTAGTATTTATTCTTACTAGTTGTAGAACCTTGATTTAGGTTTTAGGTTTTTTCTATTTTTTATTTTTAGAGATTTGTGGATTTGACTTTTGATAAACTTCCTTTGAACTGCTAACACTAATTTCAAGTGATTAAAGAAATATTTTGTTTCTCTGCCTGTGAGAACTGTAAATATTATTAACACCTTTATTGGCAATCAAGTTTAAAATTGAACAGTTAAGAATTAAAATGATCAATGAATTCTGCCGGTGCTTTTATAAATGTGTATATGGATCCGTATTGCAGATATGTTGGATGATGTGTAATTCCCGCCCTGCTGTAGTTTGCATGTGCTTGTAACGAATGTGACACTCATCTTATTTTCTAATCAGGCTGCTGGTATTTCAAAGAAACTTGCACCTACCATCGGTATTGCAGTTGATCACCGCCGTAAGAACCGGTCACTTGAGGGTCTTCAAGCCAATGTTCAGAGGCTTAAGACATACAAGGCCAAACTAGTTGTCTTCCCAAGACGTGCTCGCAAGTTTAAGGTAATTTTATATGGCCTATCTGCAGTGATTAATTGTTAAATCCTTTATTTATCTTGTTTAGTGCTTTTTAACTTTATTTATTCTGTGTTCCCCTAGGCTGGTGATTCTACTGCCGAGGAGCTTGCAACTGCAACCCAAGTGCAAGGACCATACATGCCTATTTCTCTTGAGAAGCCTTCTGTTGAGCTTGTGAAGGTGACAGAGGAGATGAAGTCATTCAAGGCCTATAACAAGCTCCGTGTTGAACGAATGAATGAGCGCCATATTGGTGCCAGAATGAAGAAGGCAGCTGAGGCTGAGAAAGAAGACAAGAAGTAAGGTTGCTTTTTGAGGGCTTTGTTTTGGTTATTTGACTTGTTAAGACATTAGTTTTGTTTTCATATTATCAGTGAGTTGAAACAGGTTTAGAAAACCTTTGGTATTACGTATGTAATCCTGTTTTGGAGAATTTTATTAAATTGAGAAGTTTTTTGCAATTCCTGATTAATTGGTGTTGGCTTTATGAAATTATTGGTAAGTTGTTTGTTTTGTTCTTATAAGCTGGTGATTTGGGTAATTGGTTTGTTGTTAGATGCATCATTTGGACTCTTGATAAACAGGGTTGGCATGGATGTATCCTATTAAACGTCATCAATTAGATCGTTGGATGGTAATAGAATGTGTAAATTTGTTAATTTAATTACTAAGGTTAAAAAGAAACGATTCCTGGACGTGATTTCAAATGGAGCGGGATGAACAGCAGACCAATAGGATATGCTTCGTTGTTCACTTCCCCTATCAAAATCTAAGTTACCGATCCGAAGTAATAGAATCTCCTATACGTTACAATAGCGCAAGATCAACGAAAGCATCTGAATCTTTGTCAAATGCTAGGAGTCAAACTGTGAACTTGTACAGGGCCAGAAGCACAGCTTTGAACTTTGTTGATGTGAGGCAGTAAAATGGAGGTTGCAGAAAACCCCATCATTCGTTTTTGGTGCTTTATCCATTTTAACCCTTCGTATCATGAACAAGCTTATCAACTTGCTTCCAAAGAGTACGTAGATAATGATTTAGTGAAGTAAGAACCTAATAATATTTGAATTCAAGTTAAATTTCAAATGCTTAACCAAAGTTGGCTCAGTGAGTTGCGAGGATTGATGTTCTGTCTTTATAGGTGTGCCCCTACTTGGCGTCGATGGCCGCCCTGTAAGTTTGTTCTTGAACTTTATTGAGGACTTAATATCCATATGACGTACAATAGAATTTACAAATGTAATCTTCTGGCCAAAGTAGAAGAAATATATTCCAGCCAAGGATTTTGAAGGTTTAGTTTGGAGTGGCGTCTTCGGAATTGCAATGCCTTTAGCAATAAGCATAAGAGAATGCCTATCTTTTGCTCAAAGTCTTTTCTCCTCCCATGAATTATTATCGTTTGCTTCGTGTTCATGTGCATGCCAAATCATCATGATATGGCTTTCCAGAGCTTTCAAAACCAAATTATTTGAATGCGTGTAATCCGTGTGCAACTTCACAGAGAAGCTGTAAGAAACTTAAGATGGATCTGCCACATCCCTGAAGCTTCAATTCTGTACGGGGATGACTTGGAAAAATGCAAGAATGCAGATATAATGTTTAACACTCCGTGAAGTTAGGTCCTTTCCTACATGCATTACTGTTTCCTGGAACATTTTCGCTAGCATGGTTTTCAGGATTCTAGATGAGAGGATACCAGACCAAGTGCTCTTCGACTTTGAGTGGAAAGCAAGCAAAACAAAAGTGCAAGACCTCAAAATTTTTTCCCTATTTTCCTCCATCGCCAAGCAAGCATATATTCTAACTAGCTAAAAGAAATGCAGTCCATTTATTCCTAGCATATCTGTATGTTAGTGCGACAATACCAACTATTGGCTTGGAATCTTCTTTAGTTTCCCTACGTTGATAATTCCGCTTTCTGGCCAGCTTCTTTTGCTCCATTCTCCTTTTCCCTGTTAACTAAACGTCCTTGGCCCGTCAACATTCTATATTTATACACCTAGTTCATCCCCAAAGAGTTGCTCATCTCAGTCAGTACTCTCAAGCTTTGCTTAGAGCCATGGATGCAAGGGGGCACTATCTAAGATTGCTCAATTCGGTCGTATGCATTTCCATTTTACCCACCATTCTCTTCACTCGCTGTGGTATGTAAATTCCCTCCAATCGTATATATCCTTTATTTTTCTCTTTTTGAGTCTGATTCAATTCCAAGTTTTTGATACATCTACATGAAGGATTTTTCCTCTAAACATATTTACACTCTCTTAAGGTTTAATGTAGTTTGTTAGAGTGTTATTATTTGCACTATATATATGGTTCATAAAATTGTTTCTTGTGTCTTGTTTTTTATTAGATGCCAGAATTATGGTTCACATATGGAAGCAGCAAGGCTCAAAGCTCCAGAAAAGTCCAATCAGCGAGTTGATTAACAAACTAAAAATAACAAATCGTGTCAACTCCAATGTTGATCCATATACCATAAACTCACCTTTCTATTTACCACCTTTTGACTCACTATCACCACTTCCTCAGCCTGACCACTCTCCTCCCTTTTATCAGTACCCTCCATTCACCCCACAATCACCTTCCATCCCTCCGCCATCTCCAATGAGCTACGGACTAGCAACTCCTCCACCACCTAGTAACATCCACACCCCTCCAGCAAATCCCCCTGAACATGGGCTCAGTCCACCTAGCATTTTCCCAAGTCCTCCTCAACATCAGCCTAGCCCACCAAAACATGTTCCCAACCCCCCTAAGCATGTTCCAGGCCAACCCATTTATGAACCGCCAATGGTGAACCCACCTCCTTTGGGGCCGCCTCCTCCAGGCAAAGGGTCAAAGTCTGGTGTTTGGTGTGTTGCTAAGCCGACAGTGCCTGATCCGATAATCCAAGCAGCCATGGACTATGCATGTGGGTCTGGTGCAGATTGCAAGGCAATCCAGCCGAATGAGGCCTGCTTTCAACCCAATACATTGATTTCGCACGCTTCATATGCTTTCAACAGCTACTGGCAAAACACCAAGGCGACAGGTGGAACTTGTGACTTTGGAGGGACTGCCATGCTTGTAACCGTTGATCCTAGTAAGTTTGATTTAATGTCACAAACTCTACTTCCCAATATGCAAATAGAAATATAATTCCAAAGATTTATTCATCTTTTTGTGTTTCTTTTTCTTAAAATACTTGGTTAACTTTAACATATGCATTTGCTCATTTTAATAACATTTTTGTAATGAAAAATGTGACAGGTTCTGAGAAGTGCCAGTTCAGCTACAGTTGATTGCTGAAGACAGAAAGCCCCAATTTAAAAGACCAATCAACCCTCAAGTCCACTGCTTTCTATTTCAGGAGTTTGAACCAGCAGTACTTTTGCTAGACGTGATTCTATGTATAGATGTAGCATTTTGGCTGTTGCACTACTTAGCTGAAACTGTTAGCTTGTTTGCTTCCTTCTGTGAACCGGATAGAGTTTGAACTATAGTATTTTTATATGATGTATAAACAAGTCCCGGGCAATTTATATTTTACAGCATAATGTATAAACAAAAACCTGCAATATTCTGAGACACAGAATAATGTGGAATAGACTTATTCCCAAAGTTTCTTTGCTGCTCAAGCTAGACATAAACACTAAATTTATTGATTAGGCATTGGCATTTTTCAAAAACTTCATACTATCTTAAAGCACAGGGCAATTAGTTTCATTGATCAATTTCATCATTCTAATTATTGAATTCAATTTTAATCATATCAATTAAGTTAAGTATACTAGTTTTAAAATATTTATTTAAATTATGTTTCTTATTGAAATGTGGTATTGGTACATTAATCGGATTTACATGTTTATTGTCAACTGTGCCAAATCAAATAAGTTTATCATCCTTAGCCTATAGTTAAGTCAAAGCATCAAATTAAGTTGTTTATTTTATAGAACAATGTAGGTTCAATTCAAAGAAGAAATTAAATGTTTTCAAGGAAGGAAACAAAGAGAATTTTTTTTTTCTAAAAATGGCTGAAAAAAATAAACTTCTAGATTTTCAAGAGTAACATATACCTTTGTAGTCACCAAGCAATAGCTACTTATTAGAGATTTTCTTGTGCATAACTTTCAACCTGTTAATTTGCATTTGTAAAATTGATTAAACTTATTAGAATGATGAAAAAAAAGAAAAGATCAAGAAGTAAATTAAGAAATCCCAAGACCAATCACATTAGTAATTAAAATATGAGGAAATTGTGAGAAATGGATGTCCTGATAAGGTGATTTCAGAAATAACCACCTACATAAAGTTATCTGTTTCTAGCCAAAATAAAGCATGAGTAGACCAAAATATCTTTAAAAACATCATTTCAAATTAGGGTCCCGATATCTCTCTCCCGCCAAAGAGAAAACAGAAATAAATAAATACTCAGCTGTTTGAGCTCGTTCATTTTTCTCTCTCAACAGTCTGAACTGTCTCAACTCTGTCAACTCTCTGTAGAGCACCATCGTCATAAGCTCTTTGAACTGTATGAGCTCTATCAACACTCTGTTGAGTATCATCGTCATTGGGCTGTAGTCTATCTCTTGGCATCTGATCATATTGTCTTAGATTAACATACCCTAT